>NC_053023.1:315290560-315590560 GCF_003073215.2 Triticum urartu
AGGATCTAATTAAATTGTGGGATGGGAAGTAGTTGAGGTAGAACCTATTACCTGTTTATTATCAAACCTTTGGGAGTTACTTCTACGTTTGCTTATTATGCCATGCTATGCTAGTAGACGTGGATTGGGTGAGTGATATCCATGACAGATGTGAGTTTTGTTAATTAATGGTTTATCTAAGGTGGCAACTTAAACACACATCTAGGTGGATTGAGGCACCTGGGTATTCCAGGACTTGCCTGTTTTCTTTTGGACCGCCACCCAGGCTCAAAGGGATCATGAGACTATTCATACTAGAAACTTCCGTGTGCAGCCACAAGCTATTATGGGCTCTAGCATAGTTGACTAAGTTGTGCGAACTCTTACAGTGGTAGACTAGAAGATGTAGGGGATGTAGGTGGTACGGTCTACCCGATCGTAAGGTGCTAGCGCTTCTGAAAGACTATGTCTCGGTCATCCGTCTTCTCAAACACCATGTAGTGCGAGAAACCAAACGGAGGCGATCGAGTCTTGTGGGGAAAAGTGCGCAAACCTCTGCAGAGTGTAATAAACTAATCATGGTTAGCCATGTCCCCGGTTATGGACATCTTGAGTATCTAGTACTTGGATTATCATGTGAATCTCAACATGTTACTCTAAATTAACTTTGTTGGGTTATGTTTAATGATGATGAGTAATTGGGATTGAGAATGCTGTCAACCATTCTCAATGTTTAACAACTACCATGATAGTTAAATAAATTTTATTCCTTTGAAGTAGGGAAAAATTGGCTTTACGCAAAACTATAACCATAGAGCTTTCCACCAGCCAAATATGCATATAGTATAGCTGTTCCATTCCATTACTCTCTGTGTGTTACTTTGCCAACATATTCCATGTGCTGACCCGTTTCGGGCTGCAACGTTAATGTTGCAGACTTTTCAGACGACGATTAAGGAGTTTTAGGTCGTGGTTCTATACTCAGTGATGCCGTTGGAGTTGATGGACTCACTTATCTTCCAAGCCTTCCGCTGTTATCGTTATTAGATGGCCTTAAGCCATATTTATTGTAATAAGTTCTCTTTTGAGACACTCGATGTAATAAGTGTGTGATTGCTACTCTGCTATAAATCCTCCGAGTACTGTGTGGTGTCAGCATTACTGATCCAGGGATGACACCGGAGCACAGAGATCAGACTATTTGAGGTCTGGTCACTACAGAGATGGTATCAGAGCACACGCTGACTATAGGACACGACCACTAAGCTAAAAGACCTAGATCACTATTCACTCTCTTCTCTTCTGACCTCTCATCTTTTCTACTCTTTAGGATGGCGGATGCAAGGAACAAGTTCACGCAACTAGATGAAGATACACCCTTTGGACGTCACTTGAAGGAAGTCACTAGATACCTGAACATAGGAGTACCAAGCTTCACCGGAACCTACAACGCCACTTTACCTGAAGAGGAGCGTTGGATGATTCAAGTTCAAGTTCCAGGAAGGACATTCGTGCCAGTCACTGAACCCATAGAGTTTTCTTTTAATGCACCAACTTGGAGTCTAGGACAGAGCATGGCAGCTCACATCGCCATGGGACGCATTGGAGAAGTCTACCGCAAGGATCTCAAGGATACTATCTACCAGATTTGTGGGCGCCGAGATGAACACTGGGAGATGATCAGCACCAGGAAAGATAGATCAATCACAGCCTTTATCCAGGAGCTAAACCAGCACATTCGACGACAGGAGAACCAGATGTGCACCGACATGATAGATCTGAAGAAGGCTAAGACTAGAATCAAGGAACTGGAGGAAGAACTCAAGGCTACACGTGAAGATTATGAAGAAGAAATTGAAGTATTGGTGGAGAAGAATGACGACCTGATCAAGAAGATTGGAATATTTATGGGAGGCCCTACGCCAGTAGATGAAGACGAAGAACCCAAGGAGATTAGCCCGAAAGACTACATCATCATCGACGGCACCGATTCGGAACCAGATAGTAGCGATGATGACTATGTTGATGAAGCTGGAGCAGATATCATGGAGTCTGCAACCGAAGAATATTTCTAGTAGACCACCTCATCAGTAGTAGTTGTCCACCATGTAAATATAGTAGTCCGAGCACTTTTGCGATAGATAGATCAATTGTATGCCCTTGTTTGATTGAATGAAGTGAATTGTTTGATTTTGCCTCATGTGCATATGGGTAGTGTTTTCTCTTTAGACCCCCTCTATTCTTACATCTCATCTTTTATAAACCCTCAGATGCCTCCGAGATGTGACCCCGGATTTGCCTTTCCACCGGAGCTCACCCAGTTGATCCAGCAGCAGAACACATTAATGCAGTTGCTAGTCCAGAATCGGAATCAAGGGAACAACAACAACAACCCACCACCACCACCACCTGTTGATCACTTAGCCCGTTTTCTTAGGCTAAATCCGCCGGTGTTTTCCAGTAGCACCGAGCCGATAGTAGCAGATGATTGGCTCCGCAAGACCGCTAGGGAGTTGACCACAGCAGGATGCACATATGCGGAGAAGGTGAAGTTTGCCGCACATCAGTTAGAAGGACCCACAGCATCATGGTGGGAGAATTTCACACCCACTTTCCCAGTCGACACTGTCACATGGGACCAGTTTCAGCAAGCTTTTCGTACTGCACATGTTTCAGCAGGAGCTATGGCCATGAAGAAGCGTGAGTTTCGCAACTTGCCAAGGAGGACGGACAGTTGGCCAGTATGTGGAGGAATTTAGTAAGTTAGCATGTTATGCCCCAGATGACGTCGCTACGGATGCAGCTAAGCAGGAGAAGTTTCTGGAAGGACTGAATGATGAGTTGAGCATGCAGTTGATGGTAGCAACCTTCAACAACTACCAGGAGTTGGTAGATCGTGCTCTTATGATTGAAGGGAAGCAGCAGCAAATTGAGAATCGCAAGAGGAAGTATGGACAAGGGAAGTACAATTCTGGAGCTTAGCAGAAGCCACGTTTTACCCCTAGATCGGGAGGACATTTTCAGCATACCCATGGAGGAGGTAGCTCGCACAATCACAATGGCACTAAGAATGGTAATGGGAATGGAGGAAGCAACGGCCAGAACCGCACCAACCCATCAACCCCAGCCAAGAAGGACCTGAGCCAAGTCACTTGCTTTAAGTGTTCAAAGACCGGACATTATGCCAATGAATGTCCTGAAGGCCAAAATGGAAATGGAAGTTCTGGGAAGAAGCCGAACCCTTTCAACAGGGGACAAGTGAACCACGTTAGCGTGGAGGAGGTTGAAGCTCAGCCCGATGCAGTAATAGGTAAGTTTTTGGTTAAGTCATTTACTGCACTCGTTCTGTTTGATACTGGTGCATCGCATTCATACATCTCAAGGGGATTTGTGGATAAGTATAACCTATCAACCCAAGCCCTTAGGTCACCCATGTTAGTAACCTCGCCTGGAGCAGAGTATGTGGCTAGTCTATGGTGTGATCGGTTACCATTAAGGATTGGTAACTATGTTTTTCCCTCAGACCTAATAGTATTAGAATCCCAAGGATTGGATGTGATATTAGGCATGGATTGGTTATCAAAGTATGAAGGGAATATTGAATGCACTAGTAAGTCAATTTTTCTTACCACCCCAGAAGGGAGAAGGATCAAGTATGTATCCCAACATGTGCCGAAGAGGATTCAAGTAAATTGCTTAACATGAGTTGTGCAGGAGGAAGTACCAGTGGTAAGGGATTTCCCTGAAGTATTTCCAGAGGAGTTGCCAGGCATGCCACCGGATAGAGATATTGAGTTTTTGATTGAGCGATTGCCAGGCACGGGGCCAATATCAAAGAGACCATATAGGATGCCAGCAAAGGATTTGGTGGAAATTAAGAAGCAAATTAAGGAGTTACTGGATAAGGGATATATTCGCCCAAGTTCTTCGCCTTGGGGATCGCCAGTACTTCTAGTGGAGAAGAAGGATGGATCGTTAAGGATGGTTGTAGATTATCGGGGATTGAATGAAGTAACGATCAAGAACAAGTACCCACTACCAATGATCAATGATCTGTTTGATCGATTGCAAGGAGCTAAGGTATTTTCCAAGATCGATCTGCGATCAGGATACCACCAGTTGAAGATTCGAGAACAGTATATTCCGAAGACAGCTTTTACCACCAGGTATGGGCTGTACGAGTATACCGTTATGTCATTTGGTCTGACTAACGCACCTGCCTATTTTATGAACATGATGAACAAAGTGTTTATGGAGTTTCTGGATAAGTTCGTCGTAGTGTTCATTGATGATATCCTGGTTTATTCGAAGAATGAGGAGGAGCATAAGGAGCATTTGCGTTTGGTACTTGGAAAGCTCAGAGAACATCAATTATATGCCAAGTTCAGCAAATGTGAGTTTTGGTTGAAAGAAGTAGGATTCCTCGGACACGTTATATCTGGAGAAGGTATAGCAGTTGATCCCGCTAAAGTTGATACCGTGACCAAGTGGGAAGCCCCAACCACAGTTGGAGAGATCCGGAGTTTTCTTGGACTCGCAGGATACTACCGGATATTTATTGAGAATTTCTCAAAGATTGCGAAGCCTATGACTGAGTTGTTGAAGAAGGATACCAAGTTCATATGGACGGAGGAATGTGATGCTAGTTTCCAGGAGTTGAGGAAACGCTTGGTTACTTCACCAGTGTTGATTTTGCCAGATCAGACCAAAGATTATGAGGTGTACTGCGACGCTTCACGTCGAGGACTTGGAGCAGTGCTTATGCAGGAAGGGAGAGTTGTTTCATATGCCTCAAGACAACTGAAGCCTCATGAGTTAAATTATGCCACACATGATTTGGAGTTAGCAGCCGTAGTGCATGCTTTGAAAACATGGAGGCATTTCCTCATCGGAAACCATTGTGAGGTGTACACGGATCATAAGAGCTTGAAGTACATTTTCACATAGAAGGAGTTGAATCTCAGACAAAGGAGATGGTTGGAGCTTATCAAGGATTATGATATGAAATTGCATTATCACCCCGGAAAGGCTAATGTAGTAGCTGACGCATTAAGCCGTAAGAGCCATGTCAATACGTTAATGACGGGAGAAATACCCAAGGAGTTAGCAGAAAATCTTCGTGAACTATGTTTAGAAATAGTTCTGAGAGGCTATGTAGCAGCATTGGAGATTCAGTCAACTTTGATGGATAGAATCAGGGAAGCTCAGAAAACTGACAAAGAGATTACCGCTATAAAGGAGAAACTGAGCAAAGGAAAAGCTAAAGGGTTTCGTGAGGATGAGCATGACACCCTATGGTTTGAAGACCGTGTTTATGTGCCCAATGACCCGGAGATCAGGAAGTTGATTCTGCAAGAGGCACACGATTCACCATATTCAATTCACCCAGGAAATACCAAGATGTATTTGGATTTGAAGGATATTTTCTGGTGGACTGGAATGAAGAAGGATATTGCGGAGTATGTAGCAGTTTGTGATGTATGTCAGAGAGTAAAGGCAGAGCATCAGAAGCCAGCAGGATTGTTACAACCATTGCCGATACCCGAATGGAAGTGGGATAAGCTAGGCATGGATTTTATCACGGGATTACCCAGGACTCGTTCAAGCTATGACTCGATTTGGGTTGTAGTTGATCGATTAACGAAGGTAGCTCATTTCATCCCGGTAAAGACCACTTACACCAGTGCTAAGTTGGCCAAGATATACATGACAATGATCGTATGTTTGCACAGATAGAGGAACCCAGTTTACCTCAAAGTTCTGGAAGCAGTTGCACGAAACTTTGGGAACCAGGCTAGAATTCAGTACAACTTTTCATCCACAGACAGATGGACAAACCGAGAGAGTCAATCAGATTTTGGAGGATATGCTGAGAGCTTGTGCGCTAGATTACAGATCTAGTTGGGACGACAATTTGCCATATGCAGAGTTCTCTTACAACAACAGTTACCAAACCAGTTTAAAGATGGCCCCTTTCGAAGCCTTGTACGGAAGGAGGTGCAGGACACCGTTGTCATGGGACGAAGTTGGAGACCACCAGTTGTTTGGACCTGACTTGATTAAAGAGTCTGAACAGAAGGTGAAGTTGATTCGCGATAGGCTCAAGGTAGCCCAGTCCAGACAGAAGAGTTATGTAGATTCTAAACGCAAGGAGACAGTTTACGAAGTCGGAGATAGGGCTTATCTTCGAGTATCTCCACTTCGGGGAACAAAGTGTTTTGGAGTAAAAGGGAAGTTAGCACCACGATTTGTAGGACTGTATCGAGTTTTGGAGCATATGGGAGAAGTGGCCTACAAGTTGGAATTGCCTGAACGATTGTCAGGAGTTCATGATGTGTTCCACGTTTCTCAGTTAAAGAAATGTCACGCAGAGATGGCTGACATACCGTTGAGAGATACAATACCTTTGGAAACTATTCAGTTGGATAACGATTTGACGTACGAGGAGAAACCAATTAAGATTCTCGAGTTTGCCAGTCGAGTTACCCGCAGCAAGGTTATGAAGTTTTGCAAAGTTTAGTGGAGCCACCACACGGAGGATGAAGCCACCTGGGAACGAGAGGAAGATTTGCTCAAGGACCACCCTCACCTATTTTCTAGCCAACCCGAATCTCAAGGGCGAGATTCATCTTAAGGGGGGGTAGGTTTGTAACATCCCAAATTTTCAACTTGGAATGTTATACATTAGATCATCATTGCATATCATATTTTATTTTGCATTTTGGTTGATCCTAGAAATTCTACGCAACTCAAGGACCCACGGAGAGAGTTGGGGATTTCGTTATTTTCATATTTGAGTTCTCTCAAATTTTGAGAATAGGATCATTTGATTTTATTTATTTTATCATCAATTATTTCTATTACAAAAATATGAGAGAGGGAATAAAATGACTTTCCCAAAATAAAGAAATATTGAGGATTTAATAATAAAATCAAATAAGATTTTATTTCGGAGTTTTTCGGTATTTTATTTGAATTTAGGAAAAAAGTGCGTTTTTCAAAATTGCATTTAGGTCCCAAATAAATGTTCACCTTGTGCGGCTTGATTTTAGAAGCCCGTGAAAATTTATTTCGGAATTTTTGGAGTCCGTTTAGTATTTCTATTTATTTTTCTTCTGAGCGTAATTATTTAAAAAAACGAACCGACCTAACGGGCCGTGTCCGACTAGGACTCTGGCCCGACTAGGCAATATAAGCCGGCCCAGCCCCCCTGGGAGAAAACCCTAGCCAGCCCCGCCACCCGCGCCGCCCCGCCCGCACCGCCGCCCCGCCGCGCCGCCGCCCGCGCCGCCGCCGCCGACGGACGTCGCCGCCGAGGTTCGCCGCTGCCTCGACTTCCATGCCATCAGTTTTTTTTGATTCGGTTTTTTAAATAGATCGGTTTTTCCGGTTTATTTAAATAGCGAGCGTTCGTCCGTTCGTACTAGCGAGCGTTCGTCATTTTTTCTTTTTCTCGGATTAAATCCGTGATTTTTCTGATCGCGATTCCTGATCCGATTTTCTTTTTAGTATAACTTTTCGCTCGTTTATCGGAATCAGGCGATTCAAGCGCCTAGAGTTTCGTCTCGAAACCCTCTATCCGTTTAACCAACTTAAAAAAGTTTTTGCTACTGTAAAATTTGACCTAGATCCAGATTTGTAGAACGAAGTTGTTTTGTTTCGCCGTTTGACTTTCGTTGCTTTGTTCGATTTGATTCTTTTTGCCAACCGGAGTTCTTAAGTTGAACCTTCTGGTTAGATCTCTTATTTGAGTTTTACCTGTGCATTATATGAGTACTTATTGTATGCTTGTTTGTTTGTCTGCGATTGAATACCCGGAGTGCGCCGCCTGTTACTTCGAATCTCTAGGTTTCGCAGATCATCAGCAAGGCAAGTAACACTTTGATCATACCTTTCCTACTACCCAGTTTTATTGCATTAGATCAATCCTCACACATTGCATGGTTAGGATCTAATTAAATTGTGGGATGGGAAGTAGTTGAGGTAGAACCTATTACCTGTTTATTATCAAACCTTTGGGAGTTACTTCTACGTTTGCTTATTATGCCATGCTATGCTAGTAGACGTGGATTGGGTGAGTGATATCCATGACAGATGTGAGTTTTGTTAATTAATGGTTTATCTAAGGTGGCAACTTAAACACACATCTAGGTGGATTGAGGCACCTGGGTATTCCAGGACTTGCCTGTTTTCTTTTGGACCGCCACCCAGGCTCAAAGGGATCATGAGACTATTCATACTAGAAACTTCCGTGTGCAGCCACAAGCTATTATGGGCTCTAGCATAGTTGACTAAGTTGTGCGAACTCTTACAGTGGTAGACTAGCAGATGTAGGGGATGTAGGTGGTACGGTCTACCCGATCGTAAGGTGCTAGCGCTTCTGAAAGACTATGTCTCGGTCATCCGTCTTCTCAAACACCATGTAGTGCGAGAAACCAAACGGAGGCGATCGAGTCTTGTGGGGAAAAGTGCGCAAACCTCTGCAGAGTGTAATAAACTAATCATGGTTAGCCATGTCCCCGGTTATGGACATCTTGAGTATCTAGTACTTGGATTATCATGTGAATCTCAACATGTTACTCTAAATTAACTTTGTTGGGTTATGTTTAATGATGATGAGTAATTGGGATTGAGAATGCTGAAAACCATTCTCAATGTTTAACAACTACCATGATAGTTAAATAAATTTTATTCCTTTGAAGTAGGGAAAAATTGGCTTTATGCAAAACTATAACCATAGAGCTTTCCACCAGCCAAATATGCATATAGTATAGTTGTTTCATTCCATTACTCTCTGTGTGTTACCTTGCCAGCATATTCCATGTGCTGACCCGTTTCGGGCTGCAACGTTAATGTTGCAGACTTTTCAGACGACGATTAAGGAGTTTTAGGTTGTGGTTCTATACTCAGTGATGCCGTTGGAGTTGATGGACTCACTTATCTTCCAAGCCTTCCGCTGTTATCGTTATTAGATGGCCTTAAGCCATATTTATTGTAATAAGTTCTCTTTTGAGACACTCGATGTAATAAGTGTGTGATTGCTACTCTGCTATAAATCCTCCGAGTACTATGTGGTGTCAGCATTACTGATCCAGGGATGACACCGGAGCACAGAGATCAGACTGTTTGAGGTCTGGTCGCTACACAAGGCCGGGCAGCTCTCCGAAGCCAACAACTCCATCAAAGACCTCAAGCTGAAGCTGGAGGGTCTCGAGGGGATGCTGTCGGAGGGCAAGGCCCAGGAGGAGGTCCTGGCCAAGGACCTGGAGACCGAGAAGCAGCTGCGGAAGAAATGAAGTCGACAACCACACGGATTTTGTGGAAGGCGAGAACCGCTGGATCAGGCGTCTCGAAGGCGTCGCCGGCAGGATTACCACGCAGCTGGCTACCATGGGGATGCAAATGTGAGGTATACCATGGAGTGCAACACGAGTCCCAACACCAAGCTGACCATCTTCTTCGAGGGCGTCCTCGGGGCCCTAGAGCAGCTCCACTCTAACCGAACGGCTTCCCTGGCCAAGGAGTCCCGGAGGCTTTGCCAGGGTGCCATGACCAAGGTTCTCACCAAGATGGCGCACTGGAGCCCCAACCTCGACTTCGATGCCGCGCTGGACAGCTTGCCGGCGGGTGTGGACCTCGCGGCGCTCAAGGAGCATATCAAGCCCATCATCAGCCACATCAGTGAAATCGAGAGGATAGAGGGCCAGCTCCGAGATTAGGCACTCCGTCTCCAACTGCCGCTGCAGGTTCATGACCAAGACAATTTTTATCTTTAGTTAGAACCGCAACAACAATTGATGTAATATAACTCCGCATCACTTTTGGTACAATGCATGTTATCTTCCTGTTCGATCTTCCCCTTGTATGTTTACCCTACGTTAAACGGGTAGGCTTGCTGGTGCGTAAACCCAGGGCGGCACCTTGAGGACGGATCCCCAACGGCCTGCCGGGTGTGCTTGCTGCCGAGCGAACCACCTTACCGCCCTCAACGCAGCCGCTCAAACTGTCGAGCTTGACTCGAGTCAGAATCGAGAGCGTTGCCGATTGCGGAAGGCTACCCTGCCACTCTCGACGTGACCGCTTGAGCTGTTGAGCGGACTCGAAACAGAACAAGGGCGTTGCCAATTGTGGAAGGGCCCCTTTGCGTGCAGGCTTTCATACATTGTAACACCCCCAGTGTCATGCTACAGTGACCTCACCCTAATGGTGCCATGTCATCATGTTTAACTAGGCCAAATTGCCACTTGACAAAAATCAAAGCCATTTTAAAATTTAAAATAAAGCCAAATAAAAATTTCTTCAAACTGAAAAAACTAAAATGTTTGAGATGTTGCAAGTATTCTCTAAGTAATTTTCATGTAGAAACCAACATCTTTTGAATTTTTAAAATGCCCTTAACCTATTTAAAATAGGGCTTGTAGCATTAAATATATGCACATAAATTTAAAACTAAATTTGAACAGCTCGTTTTGGCCCCAAAATTTTTGTGCCAGCCTAGAACGTAGCCAAGTATTTTTGTGGTAAATATCACATCTAACAAAAATGAAATGGTGTCCAAATTAATTGCAAAGCAATAGCTTTTTCAATTACAGATAGATTAAAGAGAAAAGCGCATACTATGCACCAAAAGCCTAGTGCTACAGTGTGTAGCCCAACACTTAACTGTACCAGGCCCAGCCCACCTGGCCGGCCATTTCTTCCACTCCCCGACAAGGCAGGAGGCAGGGGTGCCATGGCCGCCCACAGACGAGATGCCTCACGTGGCGTGCATCCCGCGGTCTGGTGCTAGGTTAATATCACCCTGAACCCCAGGGACAACCCTAGCCCTCTCTGTTCTTACTCCCTGCGCCGCTTTCTTCCCCGCAAGGCACTGCCGAGCCGCCGTCACTGCATCCTCGTCGATCCCGCGGTCACTGCCCTCCCCGCGCCATGAGAAGGTCACCAGGAGCCTCCCCATCCTCGTCTCCTTCGTCTACGACCGTTGAATCAAGTCGGGCCGCGCCGTACACTCGGCGTGGAGCACAACTTCGTTGTGTACGTCGTTGGCATCCGGCATCGTTTGCTGCGGCTCCGGTCCAACCCCGACCTCCCAAGCTCGTCGTCGAGCATCTCAGTGAGCCACTCTTCCGAAACACCACTCCTTGTTATTGATTAGTCGCCGAAACCGCCGTCACTGAGCTCGTATGAGACCCCGTGTACGCGTACGTGCGTGCGAGGTGTGCTGCACCTATGCCGCGGCTTAGCCACTGCTTTGCTGCTACTCTGCTCGTAGCTATTGCCGCTGCCACTGCTCTTACTTTTTCCACTGCCTACTGCTGCTTCTACTGCCGCCGCTCGCGCCGCCCACCTGCGCCGTTGCCGCCTACAGCCGCCGACACCCTGCCCGCGCCAAGCCCCACGTCCGGCCACGCCCCCCGTGTATCCCCGCGTGCATCACCCACGCCCGTCCGTGCCTCTGCACTCGCTCGTGCTGCCCCGGGTCGCTGCTGCTGCTGCTTCTGCACTACTTCTGCTTGCCACTGCTGCTCCTGCTAGTTGAACCATTGTTCTGCTCTATCTACTGATGCTGCTTTTACTGTAGCCGAGGCTAGCTTTTCTAAAATTACATTGGTTAGCCCCCTGAATAGCCTCAAAACAGGATCTAAACAAAGCTCAACATAGCTAAAATAAATATGTGTAGGTAGTACGCTTGACAAGGTTCAATTCTTTCCATTGGACCAAATCCAAAAGTTGCCTGGATTAATTCCTATGAAAATGACAAAAGTCTATGTTCTGTTAACTGGCAGAACTAAAAACAGATATGCTGCTATAGCAACTTTGGAGCAGAAAATAAACATGATACAAGGATCTAACAATGATGCAATTGTTACCATCTTGTAGACCACATGAAAGTGATCAATATTGGTATAAGGCACCAATTCATAGGATGAATAGAAGACTAGTTATAGCCTCTGGAAAACAGCTAAATGATATTTAAAACCGAGGACTTAGCATAATTTCAGTAATTCATAATTTCAGTAATTCTAGAAAATGAATTAAAACTTTAAAAATTAATATAAAATAAACCGTAGCTCGGATGGAAAAACTTTGTACATGAAAGTTGCTCAGAATGACGAGACGAATCCGGATACACAGCCCGTTCGTCCGACATGCATCCCTAGCATAGCGAACACATAACTTTCCCCCTCCGGTTCATCTGTCCGAAAACGCGAAACACCGGGGATATTTTCCCGGATGTGTCCCCCCTTCGCCGGTACCACCTCATACCGCGTTAGGGCACCCCTAGCACTGCGTATTGTCATGTTATGCCTTGTGATGCTTTGATTCTATTGTTATTTATTGTGTTCCCCTCCGTTATTTTTTTTCGGTAGACCCCGAGACCGATGCCGGTACCCCTGTTGTCGACTACGGTGTTGACGACCCCTCTCTCTTGCCAGAGCAACCAGGCAAGCCCCCCCTTTGATCACCAAATATCGCCTATTCTTCTCTCTACTGCTTGCATTAGAGTAGTGTAGCATGTTACTGCTTTCCGTTATCCTATCATGATGCATAGCCTGTCCTTGCTACTACTGTTGTTACCTTTACCTGCAATCCTAAATGCTTAGTATAGGATGCTAGTGTTCCATCAGTGGCCCTACACTCTTGTCCGTCTGCCATGCTATACTACTGGGCCGTGATCACTTCGGGAGGTGATCACGGGCATATACTATATACTTGACAATGTTACATTACTGGTGATACTGTTTGGAGATGGGGGCTGAAGGGGCAGGTGGCTCCATCCAGGTAGTGGTGGGCCTGAGTTCCCGACGGCCCCCGACTATTACTTTGAGGCGAAGCGACAGGGCAGGTTGAGACCACCTAGGAGAGAGGTGGGCCTGGCCCTGGTCGGCGTTCGCGAATACTTAACACGCTTAACGAGATCTTGGTATTTGATCTGAGTCTGGCTACTGGCCTATACACACTAACCATCTACGCGGGGACAGTTATGGGCACTCGACGTCGTGGTATCAGTCGAAGCCTTTGTGACATCAGCGACTGAGCGACGCGCGCCGGGTTGGACCGCGTAACGCAACTTCCTTTGTAATGGAGGTTGCTAGGTCTACTCACCGGCCGCGTACGCAACATGCAGGTGTGCAATGGGCGATGGGCCCAGACCCCTGCGCCATAGGATTTAGACCGGCGTGCTGACCTCTCTTTTGTGCCTAGGTAGGGCTGCGACGTGTTGATCTTCCGAGGCCGGGCATGACCCAGAAAAGTGTGTCCGGACAAAGGGGATTGAGCGTGTTGGGAAATGTGGTGCACCCCTGCAGGGAAGTTAATCTATTCGAATAGCCGTGATCTTCGGTAACAGGACGACTTGGAGTTGTACCTTGACCTTATGACAACTAGAACATGATACTTAATAAAACACACCCTTCCAAGTGCCAGATACAATCGGTGATCGCTCTCTCACAGGGCGACGAGGGGAGGATCATCGGTTAGGATTATGCTACACGATGCTACTTGGTGAACTTACCATCTACTCTCTTCTCCTGCTGCAAGATGGAGGTTACCAGAAGCGCAGTCTTCGATTGGACTAGCTATCCCCCTCTTATTCCGGCTTTCTGCAGTTCAGTCCAGATATGATACCCTTATTCCATTTGATACCAATGCATACATATGTAGTGTAGCTCCTTGCTTGCGAGTACTTTGGATGAGTACTCACGGTTGCTTTGCTTCCCCTTTCCCCCCTTTCTATACTCGATTGTTGCGACTAGACGTTGGAGCCCAGGAGCCAGACGCCACCATCGACGACGACTCCTACTACTTGGGAGGTGCCTACTACTACGTGCAGCCCGCTGACGACGACCAGGAGTAGTTTAGGAGGATCCCAGGCAGGAGGCCTGCACCTCTTTCGATCTGTATCCCAGTTTGTGCTAGCCTTCTTAAGGCAAACTTGTTTAACGTATGTCTGTACTCAGATATTGTTGCTTTCGCTGACTCTTGTGCCTTCGAGCATTTGTAT
Source organism: Triticum urartu (assembly GCF_003073215.2). Lineage (NCBI taxonomy): Eukaryota > Viridiplantae > Streptophyta > Magnoliopsida > Poales > Poaceae > Triticum > Triticum urartu. Next base: position 315,304,545 of record NC_053023.1, read on the forward strand.
TCGAGCCTTCGAGGCCCCTGGCTTGTAATATAAAGCTTGTATTATTCTAATTTGTGTCTAGAGTTGTGTTGTGATATCTTCCTGTGAGTTCCTGATCTTGGTCGTACACATTTGCGTGCATGATTAGTGTACAATTGAATCGGGGGCGTCACAGGTTGGTATGAGAGCCGACTGCCTGTAGGAATCCCCCTTCCACACTCCTTGGCCTAAGTCGAGTCTAGACATTACAAAACTTTTTACTAACATGGCTGTGTGCCTTACGGGCCCACGTCGCCATCTGGGTGGTATTAGGGTCTTTTACTCCTCGATCCTTACTCTGGGACTATGATCTGTCTTCTACTCGAGTTAAATGATTTTACTAAATCTGACTCTAGGTTCTCGTAACTACTTCTCCCGGAGATCCCCTTTATCACAGTTGATCGCCTACTGCACCAGAAGATTTTGAAGATACTCTTCGATCATTCCCGAGACCCTTGTGCCCTCTGCCTTTTCAATTCCCTACTACCGATATATCCATAAGGATAACGACATACACTTGTTGTTCATACAATTACTCTGAGTTTCTCTTGTTGTTACAAGATGCATCGAATTGATCTCCTACTTTTAAGAATCCCTTGTACCACTGCCTTGTAGTTCATTGCCGAAGAAATACATCTACGGATAATTCCTCGGACTTATCGAGTATCCACTCATTCCCAGTTGTTCTTGTGTTCCGCAAAAGACTTCGAAATACTATTTGATCTTTCGAAAATCCTCAACAGCCTGTTGTTCTTGGTATTCTTGCATACTTGCATTCCGGTTAATTCCTTTGGTCTAGCAATTTACTTTAAAAACCTTTGTGATTGTCATTATGATCCTTTTGATTCAACATGTGTGTGAATGCACACAATCATCAGTTGTTCCCTGGAATTTATCCTTCCGATTCAGATGTCATTCCGGACATGAGCTGGATCTCGACCAATCAAATTGCCATCGATTGTAACCCTAAGGCTATTCAACTTATACATCCCTAATCAGAGCATTGCTTTTGATCCCTTGTCTTGGAATTCATAATTTCTTTGCAACTGAGCTTTGAGTTAGTCAGTTATTTCTATAATCTGATCTCCTTGCATTCTTTCTTCTTCTGGTTGAGTACCGATGCTCACATCAGATCCCGTATGGACCACCAGATCCTTTGTTGGATTTTATCCGATAGTGTCCTTCATATTGAATAACCTTGTGAGCCTTCCATGGGTATATAATGCCTTTGGTAAATTGTATCATCTGCTTTTGAACAATGCTCTATTTTTGAGCTGGTGATGTTTACTATTGAAGCTTGCGGAATATGTTTCCACGATACCCCGATGGGTTGAACCTATGCCTTCCTTATTATGTGTGAACTCGAAAGTCTTCACGAGTCATACTCTTCTGGTATTTTGCTAGATAAAATTTCTACACTACAGCTTCATCAAAAGCGAGAAGTAAAATGAAAGGTTATGCATGGAAGAAGTGGGAGTCGACCTTGAGCCTTTGCGTTCATGCCCATGGACCCGATGTGAAACTTATCATCGAAGCTTGTTGTAAATGATATTAATCCCCTTGTTATAAGTTCGTCCTGTATCTATGTTTGGTCCTTTGCAATCATGGTTCCGACCATATTTTCTCATTAATACCATTTATCAGACAAGTTGAGTACTTGTCTTGTGCAGATCATTGCACCTGTCCAACCTTTACTTTGATCTACCGTCGAGTATTGCACTAGGATATCTTGATAATGTCATGGAACTGCATAACTTCTTATGGGTTCTTCATCAACTGTCATTTCGCACCGACTTCAATTTTTCAGGGTTCTGGGTTGTCGTCAACCGAGAACACCGATATGTGAACCGATGCCTCATTCCGGTTCGATAACCCTAATTAATTTTCATTGATTAGGAGTTTAATAATCCTTCCCGTCATTCCTAGCCTGATCGGCTATACCATTATTGGGCTAATTTTTAACTGTGCTACCTGGTCCTTATCTCCGGAGCACCACTTTTGACGATGAGCTAAGCTTACGTCGATTTTCCTCGTCATATCATTCGCCTTGAACAACAAGCTTGATTTCGAGTTTGTGTCGTACTCATGGTTCCAATAATTTTTCGCTTCATCATTCCGTTGACTTGATGTCATCGCCGACCGGTTACATCTTCTTCAAACCTCTTGACAACTGTGTTGTGATCATCATCAACATTCTGAGGTCTTCCAAGATATCGGTCGAATTCATGGTGAGTAGTACCATCCTTGCCCCTCGATGATTTGTGTTATCATCGGCCACTTTATTGCCTTCCCACCAACACAAACTTGATCGTGTTTTGTGTTATACCTTGAGTTCCTTGCTATCCAGCTTTTGTTCTTCTTTACCTTGGAGAATTACCATCTTTAATGTCAAGAAAGTCGTGAGAATTTCACCACCTCTTAAGAATTCTTGATACAAGTGATACTTCTTGCCATCTCCGTTCATTCCTTAGTCCCCGGGTTGTTTCTAACTGGAATACCAACAAATGGATTGTGAGGTTTAAAATTCAAAACCTCTAGCAACCCTATTGCTTTGAAGTTAATGGTCGATATTTCATTCTTAGACCATTGGTTATCGAATCACCATTCTAACATTGATCATGCTACCTAACCCATATTTCGGGTGCGTCTTTCAACAAATGTTTAACTGTGTATGTTTTCCTCGAGCATACCTCATTATATCATTTGATCTAACAAATGTTATCTCCTTGTTCACCTAATTGTGGAGATCCATCTTTTGGAAATCTCAATGAATTGTCGCTAAGTTCATCAGCCACCTCCTCATCCTCTCTTTGGTTTAATGATGAACTCTTGTTTCGGGACACGCTTCCATAGTTCATTTCCCGAGAATCTTATAATGTCATCTCGTCTATTTTGTTGCACCTCTTCTTCTCAGGCATCCTGAGTCTGAGGTATCCCGACACCAGTCGGATCTGAATCTCGGTCATATATGATGGTTGGAACATATTTCGAAGAGCTATAACATTGGTCTTTAACCCGATAAGGTGATTTCATCCTAACACACCTGCCCGGAGGGCCTATTGTTATAGTTTCCTTTCTAGCAAGGTTAGTCATTCTTCCATGAGTAATTTGTAAGACTTACTCTATGAGTTGTTCCGGATGGATCCCTTGTGTATCCAAGGTCTGATCTTTACCCAGTGACCATGTCAATGATATCTCGAAGCTTGTCTGTGGTACTCCGATTTTCAACAAGAACATTTGAAGCCCAATGCTAAATGTTTCCTGCTCAATTACCCAAACACCATTGTATGGTTAATATCATGAAATTTCTCTCACCTTACCTAAAGAGTTTTCTACATTATATCCGGTCATGGATATCATGCTCTGCTTCTCCTTGGGAAGGATATACCCTTGAAATATATGTTTATGCACATTTTCCTTTCCATTCTTCTGTTTAATCTAGTAATCACATTTTCCTTTCCATTGTTTTGTTTAACCTTCTTGAGGTTTATATGATCTAAGCAGTAATAAGTCACTGCTTTTGTAAGCACCTCGGTGTACAACTCTGTCAGTAAGAACCTGTTACTATTGATTGGTGGCATTCCGGTATCCACCGATGGATGAGAACTTTGCCTAATGGTCCGCCTCTTTCAACGAGCAGGAGAATGGTTCTCTTCATCCCTCGCCCTTGGTACCGATGTGGTGCCAACATAACTGATAGGCTATCCTCTGGCATGCCTTGTTTTCATGACTGTGCAAGATATCACCGCCCTTTCTACTTTTAACCAACATGGTGGGCCCATAACCTACAGTTCCACAGGATCAAAACCCGACTCTCCTGTACACCCTGTTGTCCAAGTTATTCCTCGCGCTTGACTTCGTATATGATTCACGGACCACCTGCCTAGTGTTCTATTCTGGTATCAGACACAATAATTATTCCAGTTGCTATGAACACCTTTCACGCCCTATAATAGGTAGATTGCGTTCCCACTCGAAACTTCCCATGATACCTCTGTACTTTGCTCTTGATATTTTCTTAAGTTTCAATTCGCGAGTTACTTTCTGCCACCTTCCCCGATATTATCGACCAGATAGTCAACCTTGTAGAGGTTCATTTCCCCGGAATACCCACCCTTTATTCTTCGTAAGTACGATGGAATTCCCAAAGAAAGGATGTCGACTTCATCATGATGAACTGAAGCAGAGGACTGAAGACCTCAAGTAATGGATCGACCTCTTCAAGAAGAGCAACCAAGACCGAGAAGACTCGATAGAATTTCGTAACCAAAATTTCCCCCCTTACGCCCCTCTTAAATCTCGAGACGAGATTTCTTGTAGTGGAGGAGATTTGTAACACCCCCAGTGTCATGCTACAGTGACCTCACCCTAATGGTGCCATGTCATCATGTTTAACTAAGCCAAATTGCCACTTGATAAAAATCAAAGACATTTCAAAATTTAAAATAAAGCCAAATAAAAATTTCTTCAAACTGAAAAAAAACTAAAATGTTTGAGATGTTGCAAGTATTCGCTAAGTAATTTTCATGTAGAAACCAACATCTTTTGAATTTTTAAAATGCCCTTAACCTATTTAAAATAGAGCTTGTAGCACTAAATATACGCACATAAATTTAAAACTAAATTTGAACAGCTCGTTTTGGCCCCAAAATTTTTGTGCCAGCCTAGAACGTAGCCAAGTATTTTTGTGGTAAATATCACATCTAACAAAAATGAAATGGTGTCAAAATTAATTGCAAAGCAATAGCTTTTTCAATTATAGATAGATTAAAGAGAAAAGCACATACTATGCACCTAAAGCCTAGTGCTACAGTGTGTAGCCCAACACTTAACTGTACCAGGCCCAGCCCACCTGGCCGGCCATTTCTTCCACTCCCCGACAAGGCAGGAGGCAGGGGTGCCATGGCCGCACACGAACGAGATGCCTCACGTGGCGTGCATCCCGCGGTCTGGTGCTAGGTTAATATCACCCTGAACCCCAGGGACAACCCTAGCCCTCTCTGTTCTTACTCCCTGCGCCGCTTTCTTCCCCGCAAGGCACTGCCGAGCCGCCGTCACTGCATCCTCGTCGATCCCGCGGTCACTGCCCTCCCCGCGCCATGAGAAGGTCACCAGGAGCCTCCCCATCCTCGTCTCCTTCGTCTACGACCGTTGAATCAAGTCGGGCCGCGCCGTACACTCGGCATGGAGCACAACTTCGTTGTGTACGTCGCTGGCATCCGACATCGTTTGCTGCGGCTCCGGTCCAACCCCGACCTCCCAAGCTCGTCGTCGAGCATCTCAGTGAGCCACTTTTCCGAAACACCACTCCCTGTTATTGATTAGTCGCCGAAACCGCCATCACCGAGCTCTTATGAGACCCCACGTACGCGTACGTGCGTGCGAGCTGTGCTGCACCTATGTCGCGGCTTAGCCACTGCTTTGCTGCTACTCTGCTCGTAGCTATTGCCGCTGCCACTGCTCTTACTTTTGCCACTGCCTACTGCTGCTTTTACTGCCACCGCTCGCGCCGCCCACCTGCGCCGTTCCCGCCCGCAGCCGCCGGCACCCTGCCCGCGCCAAGCCCCACGTCCTGCCACGCCCCCCGTGTATCCCCGCGTGCGTCGCCCACACCCGTCCGTGCCCCCAGGTCGCTGCTGCTGCTTCTGCACTACTTCTGCTTGCCACTGCTGCTCCTGCTAGTTGAACCATTGTTCTGCTCTATCTACTGATGCTGCTTTTACTGTAGCTGAGGCTAGCTTTTCTAAAATTACATTGGTTAGCCCCCTGAATAGCCTCAAAATAGGATCTAAACAAAGCTCAACATAGCTAAAATAAATATGTGCAGGTAGTACACTTGACAAGGTTCAATTCTTTCCATTGGACCAAATCCAAAAGTTGCCTGGATTAATTCCTATGAAAATGACAAAAGTCTATGTTCTGTTAACTGGCAGAACTAAAAACAGATATGCTGCTATAGCAACTTTGGAGCAGAAAATAAACATGATACAAGGATCTAACAATGATGCAATTGTTACCATCTTGTAGACCACATGAAAGTGATCAATATTGGTATAAGGCACCAATTCATAGGATGAATAGAAGACTAGTTATAGCCTCTGGAAAACAGCTAAATGATATTTAAAACTGAGGACTTAGCATAATTTCAGTAATTCATAATTTCAGTAATTCTAGAAAATGAATTAAAACTTTAAAAATTAATATAAAATAAACCGTAGCTCGGATGGAAAAACTTTGTACATGAAAGTTGCTCAAAACGACGAGACGAATCCAGATATGCAGCCCGTTTGTCTGCCACGCATCCCTAGCATAGCGAACACATAACTTTCCCCCTCCGGTTCATCTGTCCGAAAACGCGAAACACCGGGGCTATTTTCCCGGATGTTTCCCCCTTCGCCGGTACCACCTCATACCGCGTTAGGGCACCCCTAGCACTGCGTATTGTCATGTTATGCCTTGTGATGCTTTGATTGTATTGTTATTTATTGTGTTCCCCTCCGTTACTTTTTTCCAGTAGACCCCGAGACCGATGCCGGTACCCCTGTTGTCGACTACGGTGTTGACGACCCCTCTCTCTTGCCAGAGCAACCAGGCAAGCCCCCCCATTTGATCACCAAATATCGCCTATTCTTCTCTCTACTGCTTGCATTAGAGTAGTGTAGCATGTTACTGCTTTCCGTTATCCTATCATGATGCATAGCCTGTCCTTGCTACTACTGTTGTTACCTTTACCTGCAATCCTAAATGCTTAGTATAGGATGCCAGTGTTCCATCAGTGGCCCTACACTCTTGTCCGTCTGCCATGCTATACTACTGGGTCGTGATCATTTCGGGAGGTGATCACGGGCATATACTATATACTTTACAATGTTACATTACTGGTGATACTGTTTGGAGACGGGGGCTGAAGGGGCAGGTGGCTCCATCCAGGTAGTGGTGGGCTGAGTTCCCGACGGCCCCTGACTATTACTTTGAGGCGAAGCGACAGGGCAGGTTGAGACCACCTAGGAGAGAGGTGGGCCTGGCCCTGGTCGGCGTTCGCGAATACTTAACACGCTTAACGAGATCTTGGTATTTGATCTGAGTCTGGCTACTGGCCTATACACACTAACCATCTACACGGGCACAGTTATGGGCACTCGACGTCGTGGTATCAGCCGAAGCCTTTGTGACGTCAGCGACTGAGCGGCGCGCGCCGGGTTGGACCGCGTAACGCAACTTCCTTTGTAATGGAGGTTGCTAGGTCTGCTCACCGGCCGCGTATGCAACATGCAGGTGTGCAATGGGCGATGGGCCCAGACCCCTACACCATAGGATTTAGACCGGCGTGTTGACCTCTCTTTTGTGCCTAGGTAGGGCTGCGACGTGTTGATCTTCCGAGGCCGGGCATGACCCAGAAAAGTGTGTCCGGACAAAGGGGATCGAGCGTGTTGGGAAATGTGGTGCACCCCTGCAAGGAAGTTAATCTATTCGAATAGCCGTGATCTTCGGTAACAGGATGACTTGGAGTTGTACCTTGACCTTATGACAACTAGAACATGATACTTAATAAAACACACCCTTCCAAGTGCCAAATACAACGGGTGATCGCTCTCTCACAGGGCGACGAGGGGAGGATCATCGGTTAGGATTATGCTACACGATGCTACTTGGTGAACTTACCATCTACTCTCTTCTCCTGCTGCAAGATGGAGGTTACCAGAAGCGTAGTCTTCGATTGGACTAGCTATCCCCCTCTTATTCCGGCTTTCTGCAGTTCAGTCCAGATATGATACCCTTATTCCATTTGATACCAATGCATACATATGTAGTGTAGCTCCTTGCTTGCGAGTACTTTGGATGAGTACTCACGGTTGCTTTGCTTCCCCTTTTCCCCCTTTCTATACTCGATTGTTGCGACCAGACGTTGGAGCCCAGGAGCTAGACGCCACCGTCGACGACAACTACTACTACTCGGGAGGTGCCTACTACTACGTGCAGCCCCCTGACGACGACCAGGAGTAGTTTAGGAGGATCCCAGGCAGGAGGCCTGCGCCTCTTTCGATATGTATCCCAGTTTGTGCTAGCCTTCTTAAGGCAAACTTGTTTAACTTATGTCTGTACTCAGATATTGTTGCTTCCGCTGACTCTTGTGCCTTCGAGCATTTGTACTCGAGCCTTCGATGCCCCTGGCTTGTAATATAAAGCTTGTATTATTTTAATTTGTGTCTAGAGTTGTGTTGTGATATCTTCCCGTGAGTTCCTGATCTTGGTCGTACACATTTGTGTGCATGATTTGGGTACGATTGAATCGGGGGTGTCACATACATAGGGCAGGAACTCATATATAAAAAGGAAATTGCTTAAGGTTTCGTATGACTTAGCTTTCCCGTCGCCACACCAGCGTCCTTCGCGCTTGCAGGCGGCGTCGTTCTCCTGGCCGTCTTCTTCTTTGGAAGCCGTGGCCATGAGAAACTGCTGGGCCAACCGCTAAACCAGATTCTTACAACTGCGCCCCCTACCTGGCGCGCCAAAGATGTTGGTGGGAACGACACCTGTGGGGTCACTGGGATCCCTTCTACGGTCGGCAGGCGCGGGGTCGTGAGAAGAGCAGGTCTAGGAGCTAGCACATGGATCGTTTACCCAGGGTCGGGCCGCGAGGATGCGTAAAACCCTAGTCCTGCTTTGGTGGATGTATTGAGTGTTCTTGAGCTTTCTGAACTAGCTACGGTGGCTGTGCCATTCCAAAAAGCCAAATCCCTCTCCTGGTCGCCTCGGGCCTCCTTTTATAGGAAAAAGGGGTTGCCACAGTGGCACACAAGAGGTGGAAAGGCCTACAGTGCATGATCTTATCGCACGACATTATGGGACAAGGCGCATTAAATGCGCTACGCAGGTGTCCATTAGCTTTATCGGGGACGGGAACGAGGCCCGTCCCGTCCGTCGCCGCTCCGCCTCGCTTTGACACACGCCCAGGCTAGCGATGCATGCAGTGCCATGTAGGTAGGCAAGCAGCTGAGGTGGCGCGGTGGTAGGGCCTTCATGAAGATCTGCATGCCGCCACGCAGGCGCTTGCTGATTTGGCCTGGAAGCTGCATGTTTCCACACAGGTGCCTGGCCAGCTGGTTGGGCTGGCAGCTGCATGCGAACGGCGGTGGAGTCTTGGCCGGTGCGGGCCTAAAAGTGGCCATGCTGATGCCCTTGGCAAGGGTCTTGCTGGGGGCCCGACAAGGGTCTTGCCGTGGCGTTGCTGTCATCCCCGACAAGAGTCTTGCCGGGGGTCTTGTGGATTTCCTCGGCTAGGATCCTGCCGAGGGTCGCCCTCTTCTGGTCTTCATTTGAGCTCATATGTTAATGATCTTGATGAAGATTTGCATGCCACCACGGAGGTGCCTCCCGAGCCCTGGTCCCAACGCGGTTGATTGGGTCGGAGCCTGTGGGCTCAAGTGTGGCTCACTCTGCTGGCATTGGGCAAGTTGCCCCGGCAAGGCTCTTGCCGGGGCTGCGGGGGGGCGCCCCGGCAAGGATCTTGCCAAGGGAGTCCACCTCGCCCTCTTGCCCTCCCGCGCTTCTAGTCTTGGCGTCACTTTGGTTGTCTTGTGCTTCAGCTTCTCTCCGGCTTCCCTCCCCTGCCCTACTAAGTGTGGCCGCGGCGCGTGGCTCTGACTGCCCGTGCACAAGTAAAGGGGTCAAAAGGAGAGCCCCTACTTTTGTACACCGACAGTAATTCAAGGGTGCAAGTAAATAACATGTGAGCATAAAGATAGAGCATATGATAAGTAACATCTCACAAGCTAATATGGTGTTAATAAGGTACTTGACATAAATATAAATATAAGGTAGCATATGTCTCACACCATATGATAGGTTCCACACACGAATGAAACGCAAACCAAACAATGATAAAGAGTTCAAGAGAGAACAAAAACAGCAACAAGGAAGACACACTCGTGACTCGGCAAATCCGTAAGCTCTCTCCCCCTTTGGCATGAAGACACCAAGAGGGCAAATAGTGCTAGACACGACCCAAGTGATAGTAACGCTCCAGATCATCAATACTCCTCGTGCTCATCTAAGTCCTCATGCCCCTCGGACTCCTCGTACCCCTCAGACTCATTCCCTGCAGACTCTGCAGCTATATACTGATGCTCTGTCTCAAAATCTGAGCACTTGCAATGCTGTGAGATCTAGTCCTCCTCATTAGTGACCCGCTCCTCAGATCCACTCCAGATCTCTTGACCAAGAGCCCACATCATGTTCTTATGGCGAGTGCGAGCGGCCTTCTCAGCCACATGAGCCCTATACTGACCCCGAGCTTCCATGCAGACAATCTTCTTCATCTTAGACTTGAGCTTAGATGCCCAAGATGGCACCTTCTTGTTGGGGAACGCAGTATTTCAAAAATTTCCTACGATCACGCAAGATCTATCTAGGAGATGCATAGCAACGAGAGGGGAGAGTGTGTCTACGTACCCTCGTAGACCGAAAGCGGAAGCGTTAAGTAATGCGGTTGATGTAGTCGGACGTCTTCACGATCCAACCAATCCAAGTACCGAACGTACGGCACCTCCGCGATCAGCACACGTTCAACTCGGTGATGTCCCTCGAACTCTTGATCCAGTTGAGGCCGAGGGAGAGTTCCGTCAGCACGATGGCATGGTGATGACGATGATGAAGTTTAGCAGCGCAGGGCTTCACCTAAGCACTACGACGGTATGACCGAGGTGTGTAACTATGGAGGGGGGCACCGCACACGGCTAAGAGAAACTTCGGTGTGTCTTTGGGGTGCCCCCCTCCCATGCATATAAGGGGGGAGGAGAGGTGGCCGGCCCTAGGGGGTCGGGCCATGGGGGGAGTCCTACTTGGACTCCCGGTCCAAGTAGGATTCAGTCCCTCCCCTTTCCTAGTCCAAGTAGGAGAAGAAGGGAAGGAGGAAAAGAAGAGAAGGAAGGAGGGGGGCGCCGTCCCTCCCCTTGTCCAATTCGGACTCGACAGGGGGGGGGGGACGCGCTACCTCTGGCCGACCCTCTCTCTTCTCCACTAAGGACCATGATGGCTCAATAACTTCCGGGGGGGGGGGGCTGTTCTGGTAACCCCTGGTACTCCGAAACTTATCCGAAACGACCCGAACCATTCCGGTGTCCGAATGTAGCCTTCCAATATATGAATCTTTATGTCTCGACCACTTCGAGACTCATCGTCATGTCCATGATCTCATCTGGGACTCTGAACAAACTTCGGTTCATCAAAACACAAAACTCATAATACAAATCGTCATCGAACGTTAAGCGTGCGGACCCTACAGGTTTGAGAACTATGTATACATGACCGAGACACATCTCCGTTCAATAACCAATAGCAGAACCTAGATGCTCATATTGGCTCCTACATATTCTACGAAGATCTTTATCGGTCAGACCACATAACAACATACGTTGTTCCCTTTGTCATCGGTATGTTACTTGCCCGAGATTCGATCATCGGTATCATCATACCTAGTTCAATCTCATTACCGTCAAGTCTCTTTACTCGTTCTGTAATGCATCATCCCATGGCTAACTCATTAGACACATTGCTTGCAAGGCTCATAGTGATGTGCATTACCTAGAGGGCCCAGAGATACCTCTCCGATACATGGAGTGACAAATCCTAATCTCGGCCTATGACAACTCAACAAACACCATCGGAGACACCTGTAGAGCATCTTTATAATCACCCAATCACGTTGTGATGTTTGATAGCACACAAGGTGTTCCTCCGGTATTTGGGAGTTGCATAATCTCATAGTTTGAGGAACATGTATAAGTCATGAAGAAAGCAATAATAGAAAAACTAAACGATCATTATGCTAAGCTAACGGATGGTCTTGTCCATCACATCATTCTCTAATGATGTGATCCTGTTCATCAAATGAAAACACATGTCTATGGCTAGAAAACTTAACCATCTTTGATTAACGAGCTAGTCAAGTAGAGGCATACTAGGGACACTCTGTTTGTATATGTATCCACACATGTACTAAATTTACGGTTAACACAATTCTAGCATGAATAATAAACATTTGCCATGATATAATGAAATATAAATAACAACTTTATTATTGCCTCGAGGGCATATTTCCTTTAGTCTCCCACTTGCACTAGAGTCAATAATCTAGATTACATAGTAATGATTCTAACACCCATGGAGTCTTGGTGTTGATCATGTTTTGCTCGTGAGAGAGGCTTAGTCAATGGGTCTGCAACATTCAGATCCATATGTATCTTGCAAATCTCTATGTCTCCCTCCTTGACATGATCGTGGATGGAATTGAAGCGTCTCTTGATGTGCTTGGTTCTCTTGTGAAATCTGGATTCCTTTGCCAAGGAAATTGCACCAGTATTGTCACAAAAGATTTTTATTGGACCCGATGCACTAGGTATTACACTGCTACCTCTTGACCATGCGTTGGTTTTCCCTTGAAGAGGAAAGGGTGATGCACCAAAGTTGCGTAAGTATTTCCCTCAGTTTTTGAGAACCAAGGTATCAATCCAGTAGGAGACTACACGCAAGTCCCTCGTACCTGCACAAACAAACAAGAACCTCGCAACCAACATGATAAAGGGGTTGTCAATCCCTTCACGGTCACTTACGAAAGTGAGATCTGATAGAGATCCAAAGATAATCGAGGAGAACTTTGTATTGAGATCCAAAGAAAGAGAAGAAGCCATCTAGCTAATAAATATGGACCCGAAGGCCTGTGGTAAACTACTCACACATCATCGGAGAGGCTATGGTGTTGATGTAGAAGCCCTCCGTGATCGATTCCCCCTCCGGCGGAGCGCCGGAAAAGGCCCCAAGATGGGATCTCATGGGTATAGAAGGTTGCGGCGGTGGAAATAGGGTTTCGTGGTGCTCCTGGATGTTTTCGGGGTATATGGGTATATATAGGAGGAAGAAGTACGTCGGTGGAGCTGCGAGGGTGGGGCGCGCGCCTGGCCCCCCTGGGCGCGCCCAGGGGGCGCGCCCTCCTGCCTCGTGGCCTCCTTGCTTCTTTCTTGGCGTCCACTCCAAGTCTCCTGGATCACATTTGTTCCAAAAATAACTCTTCCGAAGGTTTCATTCCGTTTGGATTCCGTTTGATATTCCTTTTCTACGAAACACTGAAATAGGCAAAAAAAATAGCAATTTGCACTGGGCCTTTGGTTAGTAGGTTAGTCCCAAAAATAATATAAAAAGGTATATTAAAGCCCACTAAACATCCAAAACAGATAATATAATAGCATGGAACAATAAAAAATTATAGATACATTGGAGACGTATCATACACCTAGATCGGATATGAACTCCTTCATCCAGACTCCTTCATTTGCTGCTTCCGAAGCAGCTACGTACTCTGTTTCACACGTAGATCCCGCCACGACGCTCTGCTTAGAACTACACCAACTGACAGCTCCACCATTCAATAAAAATACGTATCCGGTTCGTGACTTAGAGTCATTCGGATCAGTGTTAAAGCTTGCATCGACATAACCATTTACGACGAGCTCTTTGTCACCTCCATAAATGAGAAACATATCCTTAGTCCTTTTCAAGTATTTCAGGATGTTCTTGACCGCTGTCCAGTGATCCACTCCTGGATTACTTTGGTGCCTCCCTACTAAACTAATAGCAAGGCCCACCACTACAAAAAAAGACACTTTCGTGATGATACGTGTTTGTCGCAGTAGGTCACGTTTTCTGTCATGCATGTACATCCATGATGATTTTATGATAGAATCAAGATAGTCATACACGTGCCATCGTAGAAGTGTTCCATGACATTAACAAAATGGCGCGTCATGAAAGTGCTTTCGTCAAGGGTGACCGACACATGGCATCCACCGTAACGGGTCGCCGTTAAGCTATCGAGTCCGGTTTTGGATCCGATAACCCGTTAACAGCCCGGACCAATGAGGATTTTCCACGTGTAAAATTCTCATTGGCCGGAGGAAACACGTGTTGGCTCACCATTGGGACAGATCTCATCCACTCATTGGACACGGGGCGCCTATGATAGGTCGACACATGGCATGGCCCAACAGTGGCCCATTCCGGTGAAAAAGGCCGATCTAGTAAAAATTAGCAGGCCGACCCATATAAGGCCTACTTGTGTCAGGTCCATTTAAGCCCACGACCCATACGAGATGTGCCAATTCGGCCCTTCAATGGCCCGTTAAAGATTTGACATCATTGCAGCCCATCGTCAGTTCGAGCCTGTTAACAGCCCGCTAGATATTTGGGCTCAATATCGGGTCAATATGATTTTGGCCGGTTAACGGCCCATTCAAGGTATGGGCCAATTTCTAGGATGTACATCTTTCGGCCTTTTAGCGACCCATTTAAGTGTTGGGCCAATTTCTGGCCTGGTGTGTCTTTCAGCCTGTTGACGGCCCATAAATGAGTTGGACCATTTGTAGTCGGACCTTAGTTTTGCATTTTAGCGACCCATTTGGCCAATTCCCGGCCCGGTGTATCTTTCAGCCTGTTGATGGCCCATGAATGAGTTGGGCCATTTGTAGTCAGACCTAAGTTTTGGCATTTTAACAGCCCATGCTCTTCATGGTCCAATACCAGCCCGGTTTCTCTTTCGCCCTGCTAAAGGCCCACAACATAGTTGGGCCATTTACAGTACGACCTGACTTTCGGCCTCTTAGCGGCCCATGCTCTTTATGGTCCAGTACGAGCCCGCTGTCTCTTTCGGCTTGCTAAAGGCCCATAGTATAGTTGGGCCATATGTAGCCCGACCTTAGTAACGGCCTGTTAACGGGCCGTGAAATCAAATGGGCCCGCCTGTTGCTCGCTTCAATGTCGTCCTATTAACGACCCGGGAGGTAAGAGGGCCGACCATTAACTTTCGGCCTGGTAATGGCCCATTAACTTAACGGGCCCACTAAAGTTCGTACATGTCTTTAGGCCCAATTAGATAATTTGAGCCCATTACGACGAGCAATTATGCACAAGACCAAAACCGATCAAGCAAAGGTACGACATACAGGGAAAAACGTTGCACATCTAGCATATATTACAGGAAATTACATCCACCGGGCAATCAAAGATTGATGCCAGTGCAAATAAATGAACAGAACCTAACAATCTACAATGTCACAATCTGCAACCTCAGCGCGAATGACGCCCATAAGCATGTGGGCAAGTTCTTGCTGCTTTGCTACACTGTCTCTAAAAACATTGATCGGTTGTTGTTGCACACGAATGTGCAGCTCTGATTCCTCCACCATTTCCATCATTGCTTCAGCCATTAATTGGTTCACAAACATATATTTTTTCGTTGCATTCGAGAAAGAGGAAACTGAACAGATTCAGATGACGATTTTGGCAGGCTTGTATTATTGATAGTGGAGAGTGTCTCGACCACTGCATCATAACTGAACATGGGTAACCCGCCTTTCTTCCCACAAATTGGAGGCAAATTATCATCAATCGTCGTCTGCACTGGATGGTTCAATGGACATGCACATAGGTCGCCGCTGCTACAGTTTGGTTAAACTTCAAGGAGCCAGTTGGAAGGAACCATTGGCCGAGTTGCTGACACGGCTCATACGGGATCATTTATAACCCGCCGCAGTCACCTCAACCTTCTGTGGATTCACATCGTGCTGTCAACACCAATGATATACAAGTTATGCCGGTTTATATCACGGTCAAATATGGAGAATCTCAAGCCAACTCCTCGAGTCACCTTGAGACTTGGGGGCTACAATGATATGACTTAGCAAACGTTGCCGGTTTTCAGTGAATTCAAGAACCCCAATACGTTGGAGGGAAAGATAACCCGGTCCCGGATTCACATCATGCTGTTAGAAGATTTCCGGATTAGAAAGTATATGATAGTTACAAAATCCCGGCTCAATAAACAAGTTTCAGGTCATCAGAAAAGGATTCCGGTTTACAATCCAGTACAAGGGTAATTTGTTCTCCGACAAAGCTCTGAAGCTCTCAAATCAGGTTTAAGAATTTCCGGTTCAAAAAGGAATTAACTTCTCGCAAGTTCGAGTTTAAAGGCCGTCAGAAAAATTTCCGGCTAAAAATGAAGATTCCAGTTTAAAATCCGGTTTAAGGGAAAGATGTCTCCCACAAAGCTTTGAAGCTCTCAATATCCGGATCAAGATCCCAGTTCAAGAAGAATTTATCTCTTGCAAAAGTTAAAAATTGCGGAAGAGGACCTGCTACCATGATGCGCGGTTCAAACATGGGTATTCCGCCTTACTGGCCTGACATATTATTGATCATAAGGGGGCTTCTGCTTCATAAAGCGGGGTCTCTGTTCTTTTACATCATGTGTGGTTACACGGAGTTGTTCTAAAGCGGCCTCCGGTTTACCCCTTGAGTTTGCTTTTTAAAAGCATTGTGTTATATCACTTGGAGGATTGGTCGTGTCCGAACCAATACCATACCTCTTGATAGGCGAGAGCCACCAGATCACTTGGGGACTTGGTCACGTCTGAACCACTCATGCCTTTTGATCGGCCTAAGGCCACAAAATCACTTGGGGGCTTGGTCGAACCCGAACCATGACCATGCCACTTGATCGGCATAAATGCCACGGTTTCATTTGGGGACCTGGCTGACTAGAACCATAGTTACACCTAACGGGAGCTTGGTCGTGTTCGGCCATGGTAACACCATCTGATCAGCTCAAATAAACCTTTTTTTGCAACGTTTTGTCATTGCACTTGATTTACACTTTTCTTTGAAGGGGTTTTTTTTGCTTTTTATTGCGTTTTTTAAACCGACAAAGTTTTTTAACCAATCAATTGACGGAACACAGTTCACGTCAATTCGGAGACTATTTGCCTGGTTTGATCCTTGTTGTTAACATCCTCTTATGGAGTAACACGGTGTTTATCACAACCTGACACATTTTTATTATAAACCGGCACAATATGGAAGGAGTTATCAGTACTCAAGATTTGGGTTATCACCCTTACTACAAAAAGTTGGTAAAACCGACGATGTGATTCAATGTCACAGGTATGATATATTTCATATTTGATTATTCTTAAGTGCAGCCTTGGTTATAAACCCGGGTTATATGTTGGGTATTATGACCCGTCTAGTGGTAAACCGCCAGGACACTTTAAACTTGTTGTATGCAGAAACAGGTTTGTTAAACCGGCCTGGCTTTGGACAACAAGTCGCCAGTATATATTTGGATTGCGCTATTGGAATCATGCACTTATAAATCATTGGGTTATATTATTCAAATAGCCAAACTTGGCTGAAATTTCATTATGATGTTGAATGAATAAGGTTTTCATACCGGATTATATTATCTTGAATAGCCAACATGGCTGGATTTGTATTATTAAGGTTTTCAAAGTCGCTATAGCGCAATGTCTACTCTTTTATCAAAGGATATGATTTATTCTACAATGGAAGGAATAGTCCCGAGTCGTTGCAGGCTTACAACCCGGCACTTGGGGGCTACATTATTCAAATTGAGATTACATGCAAGTCTCATGTCGCTGCAAGCATGCACCATGACACTTGGGGGATAATGCAAAGTCATTTTTACTAGTCTTATTGAAGACCCGACTCATCATATTATAATGAGCCGGCCCTTGGGGGCTACCAATTGCTCCTGTCAACAATTCAAGGTACACAAGTTTTCGTCCATAATATTGAAGAATCCATTGCTCAGTTGGTAAAGCACAAAGCTCTTAACCTTGTGGACGTGGGTTCAAGCCCTACGATGGAAGCTACATTATAATATGTTATTTTCATTAAAGTATATATATCAAGTCCCGGTTCAGTATTATCTTACTAAACCGGCCCTTGGGGGCTACACGTTGCTGTTCAAAGTTTACAAGATTATACTTACAAAGTCCCTGCTCATTATTGCATAATGACCCGGCCCTTGGGGGCTACACTGATTGAAGTTTTTATAAGCAATTGCAAGTTCCAGGTTGCTGCAAGCATGACAACCCGGCACTTGGGGGCTACATATATGGAGTATTCAGTTTATATGATTGAGATGAACAAAACGGATTTCTTCAAGGTTGAAACACTTATTGGAGCAAGTCTTAAGTTATCATTATGTTCTCCTCTTAAGACTTGGGGGCTACAGGTATTATGCATATAAAGGAGGAACATCTTCATTTTATTAGTTTTGAGCAAATCAGGAAGATCAATTACATGACCCGGTGTCGACAACAATTATGACCCGGCGCCATCAATATTTATAAACCGGCCATTTTGGTAATATTAAACCGGCAAGTTTTACATCTTCAAACCGACTGAATATCAGATAAGTATTTTCAGACCCATATTTCTTAAAATTGGCGCTTTGGGAGCTGAGTCAAAGGAGTTATTCTTCACAATATTTCTCGGTGACAAACCAATGTCGGCAAATTGATTATGAAGCTGATCTGTTGACCTGGATTTCCCAGAAGGAGGAAATAACAAGGACTTAAGGATGATCAGGTACCGGTTTACAAAAATTCTTAACCCGGAGCATAACCAGTCAAATTTGTTCTTGTGTTTATTTTGCAGTATAAGTTTACCATGAATAAATCCAAGCTAAACTTGGGGACTAATGTCGGGGATATACCCCGCGGTGTAAACCGGCCGGAAGTTAACCCGGCCTGACTTGGCGGTTTATCTGAAGACCCTGCTGACACTTGGCGAGTTACTGGCGACCCGCCCTGACCTGGCGGTTTACAAACAACCCACCTGGTCATTATAACTCACTGGTGATCCGGCATGCGGGACAGACAGATGACAAGGCCCAAGGCCCAGAAGGCCGGTTCACATTTAATGGTGGGCCGGTTTAAGAAGAAAGGCATGAGGAACGTTTATCTTACAAGGAGTTAAGACCCGGACTTGTATCCGGTTTGTATTAGAGATAGACTAGTGCTAATCCTAATAGGACTCTACATGTAACCCGCCCCTCCAACATATATAAGGAGGGGCAGGGCTCCTCAAAGGGGGACAAGATTCACAAGTTCCACGAGTTGGACAAGTTAGGTTTAGACAATAGCTCTCAAGATAGAGCACTCTTGTACCCGTGATCATTATCATCATCAATATCAATGAAGCAGGACGTAGGCTTTTACCTCCACCGTGAGGGGCCGAACCTGGGTAAAACCTCGTGTCTCTCGTCCCGCTCAACCCCTCTCAAGCTACCACATAGATGCGTTGGCCTCGCGACTAAGTCCTGACACTAAGGACATCTGCCGTGACAATTCCACGACAGGAACCGAATAAATTAATCATGAGTTATTGCCATATTACCTCCCCTAGATTTATTGGAAAGAAACAATGGGGTTGCCTTGCTGTTTTTAGAGTTCGTCTTCTTATCTTTAGTAGCCTGCACCAAATTAACACACTAGCATTGCTATCATTGGCCAGGTTAGATAATAGGAAAGCAACATTGACACAACAAACGTTTGGGCAACCAGACCAAACAATCCTGCACCAAATTAACACAATATGGCACATCTATCATCAGCCAGGTAAGGTAATACGAAAGCAACATTGACACAATGAATGAGTGGGCAACCAGAGTAGCACTACAATTCAGTAATGTGCATGATATGAGATAGTACACTCATGCAGCTCAATATGCAAAACTACCAGGCAGTTTTCCTTACAAAAATCAACATTGTCGCCTTTAACATTTTGCTACAACTGAATTTAGATCAGATAAAGGTTGGATTCACACCGATTAACAAAATACATGCTGATGTAAAAATATAGTGATATATAGCAGGTACTTACATTAGCATTGGAGCACAGAGAATTCCCGCAAGATACTTTCCTTGAATACGATCCCAGTACAGAAAGTCTTCTATCCTTTAAGCTTATTTTCTAAAAGAGAGAT
Organism: Triticum urartu; assembly: GCF_003073215.2. Taxonomy (NCBI): domain Eukaryota; kingdom Viridiplantae; phylum Streptophyta; class Magnoliopsida; order Poales; family Poaceae; genus Triticum; species Triticum urartu. The sequence continues at coordinate 315,324,403 of NC_053023.1, forward strand.
GGGTAAGAAACATGTAGAAAATATGATCAAAATGCTATAAAATTTCATGATGCGAGGATACGCACATGGTTCTTAGAATGGAGTTGACATATTTTTGCTAGACTGGAGCGGACTAGTTCTTTGGCCACTTGAATCTGCTTATTATCAATGGGAGTTGGGTTTCTCTGTGCTGGAGCAGTATCTATGAAAACTGGAGTTGGTTTATTATCTCCTGGTGTTTGGATCTTTTGCAAAGACCTGGTTTGTAACCCTTAAAATTCTAACATAGCCGTCTTCCCTTTGCATGCCATATATAGAAGAATGGTGCTTCAATTATAAAACATGCTACAGCAGAGATGGAATAGGTACCGAAGAATAGAAAGGCATGACATATTGACATGTATTCCCTCCATCTGGAAATAAATGGATGGGTCTAGGCGTATTTCAGTTCTGGATACATCCAGTTTTATCCACTTCTGCGACATGTAATCCGGATGGAGGGAGTATGATGTAAGAGCTAGGGATACGACAAGACAATAGTGTAAAAAACACTACTTGAATGTAAAACTGTATGCTAGCGGAATACATTATAGAAAAACACTAAGGCAACATATGCGTGTATGATTTGGAAACTAAGATGGCATTGCAAGAGACCACTAGAACAACACTTCAATGTAAAAAAAGAACATGGTATGGTAGATAGATGAAGTACATACTGATGAATAACAATGCATAAGATATTGAGAAGCATGATGTCCAAACTAACCAGATGACATTGCGATAGAGTAGAATGACAATACTTGAATTTGAAAACATGTTATCATTAATGGAATAGGTACTGAAAAACAGGAAAGCATGCCATATTTACATGCATGATCAGTAGGCAAAGCACAAGTCATTGCAACAGAGTAGATGCACTCTAGGAAATTATATGCATGCTGTACCCATATCAAGGGCCAAGTTAGAGCAAGGACCTTATGGGGTGAATAGGATTCATCATCTTTCTGTAAGTCTTGTGAAGAATTGCCTTTACATGTTCCATCATATTGGGTATCATTGACGTCAAGTTTGTGGGCCGTTACATTGCTCCGCGAGGTTCTTGTGGATAAATCAATGTGTGCAATTATATCTGACTTGCATGGAAGACAGCTAGTAGTTAGATTTATGTAATGAGTGCCTGTAGGAGACGACATAAATAGTAGAACTGGGGTTAACTAGCAGCAACAGGTCTCAAAAACTAAAGGGAGAACACACATGAAAGCTACATAATATGTATCATTTGTACTCGAGATTAACTAGATGGCACACAAAAGTATTAAGGAACAACATAGGTTATACTAGAAGTGGTATAATACTATAATCACCAGCCTGTGGGATAGCATTAGCTGATGGATGATAACTATGGAACAATGTTACCTAAAGAACAAGTCTCTTAGCTAAACTATGGAACAATGTTAACTCCTAAACAAGACCCGTAAGAGATCAACATGAATATACAGTGAAATGTGATAATTTATTTTCCGTGCTTAGATGAATAACAAAGCCATAAATGTTGCACACAAGTAAGATGAGGGTACAACCTATCTGGCCGCCATCCATAGGAGTGAGCATCATGTGCTGACTTGTCAATGGCCCTGCAGTTGTTGTGGCTGTCCATGTCGGCACACACATTCGATGCAGGGAACTGTTGAGTGGGGACTGTAGCTCCCTTCTGGTGTATGCTTCCCTTGTTGGAGCAGCTGCAGTGAGTCGGAAGACGGTGTGGCTGAAGATGCAGAAAACACATAATGTTAAAAACGACACATCTCTCTAATCTGAAGAAATACCCTAAGAGATCAACAACAAGGTACGAGAGTGGTCACACGTCTGTTAACTGAAGACTAAATTGGGGTCACACGATTTTATTTTATTTTGGTACTGTCCAATCTACGTCGGATGGCTTGATGGCTGTCTTGTGCCTCCCGGCTGACACTGTTCGGAATCTTCCCCGAAGATCCAGCGACCACTGGTAGAGCAGCCTGCCTCCGCCGTCCGTGGTCCCGACCAAAACCCCGCTCCTCGCCCCACCGCACTGTCGTGCTTGCGTCGCCCCGGGCCAATCCACAAAGACTCGCCGTCATCCAGATCCAGCGGCGGCAGTACCTTCAACACACGCAACTCTAAGATAGCCATCTAAGCGCTGCTTCCGCGACGAACTTGCGCCCCCGCACCCTTAGGTTAGACATCAACCAACCGGCAACCTAGGAGCTCTGCCGGCTCGAGGGGTGCTGCTTCCCACTTGAAACCGATTGGCCTAGAATAAAAATTCAGAGAACTGACGCCTAAATAAAGTGATTTGAGATGAGGGTGCGACCTATCTGGCGGCCCGGTGAAGTAGGTAGCTCGAGCTGCCTAGTCGGTGAGGCCGACACGATTGCGATGGCTACTGGCGGCAAGGAAGCAGAGATGTCGCAATGGTCAACGACTACGGGGAAGCAGCACCGGGGCTCTGGACGGGTTCAAAGTTGGAGCCGCTCCGGTACCGTGAACAACGGCGGGGGTGAATCGACTCCGGTATGGTTCACGCAGCCGTCGTCGAGGCAGCTCCGGCAGCACGGAGTAAGAGGCACACAGCCCAGTGCACGATGGAAAATGGACAACGTCTTCGGGATTAGAGAGGAGGGTGGCTGTGAATTTGGTGCGGTGGTGGCGCCATGGAGGACGGGCTGAGGTTTCACGGCTCGGGAGAAGGGAGCTTCCGGGGAGAAGGTGATTTGGCGCCCACGAGGTATGAATGGGGAATTGGGAGGGGGAACCATGTCTTATGGACGCATTTGTCTGAAATAGGGGGGGTTACAGTTCTACCCCTGCCTTTAGGCTTCTCGGCTTGGGTCTGCATACTGAGGGTCGGGGATAGTAGAGTAATTTGCTTCTCCCAAATAGTGAGCGCGAGCGATTTCGGGCGAGGAGGGCGTGTTTTGAAATATAGTGGGCGCGAGCGATTTCGGGCGAGGAGGGCGTGTTTTGAAATATAGTGGGCGCAAGAGATTTCAGGCGAGGAGAGCGTGTTTCGAAATAGTGGGCACGAGCTATTTTGGGTGAGGAGAGGGTGTTTTGCCGACCATGGTTTATGAATTATTCGGCGCATGTCATTTTAGCCGAGGAGAAGGCACGCTTGGATGAAGTTACGAACCTACCCTCGATGTACAACGGGCCAATTGATGCGTGTCCCACATAGGCTGGCAATTTTGCGTCTCCCATTTATTTGCCTGGGCGAATTCCACCGAGCAGAGAGTGTTTAATGGTTCGTTCAAATTTTGGGAGAACAAGCATCCACGTCTACCTTACCAAGTCGATTCGAATCAAATTTTTAAATATTATCTTGCCACTTCTTTTTTAGATGGAGAGATGATGCTTGGGAGTAATGTGTTTTTACATGCTCGTTGCTAGTGATTTACTATATGACAAATAGTTGACCCACTCAAAAACGTGAATCAAACCCAAAATGAAATATCTCGATTCAATGAAATAGCTCGTTCACTAGGTCAAAATAGTGAACTAAATCCAAGATTGAACACCTCAATCGAGTAGCATGTTGTACAGTATTATAGTACTCCATGAACATGTTGTAACGCCCCGAGACCGATGTGCCAGGTGTCCTCCAGTTATTCGTTGTTGTTGCCTTGTCATTGCTTGCATGTTATGCATTCCATATCATGTCATCATGTGCATCGCATTTGCATACATGTTCGTCTCATGCATCCAAGCATTTTTCCTGTTGTCCGTTTTGCAATCCGGCGCTCCTATGTCACCCGGTGTCCCTTACTACCTCTTTTCATGTGCGGGTGTTAAACGTTCTCGGATTGGACCGAGACTTGTCATGCGGCCTTGGTTTACTACCGGTAGACCGCCTGTCAAGTTTCGTGCCACTTGGACTTCGTTTGATACTCCAACGGTTAACCAGGGACCGAAAAGGCCTCGTGTGTGTTGCATCCCAACACCCCTTCAAAGTGGCCCAAAACTCACCTAAACCCCCTCCATCATCTAGGCCGTTCGATCACGATCGCGTGGCCAAAAACCGCACCTCATTTGGACTCTCCTAGCTCCCTCTACCTATAAATATGTGGCCTCCCCCGAAAAATCCGCGCAGATCAAACCCTACCCTAACTTCCCTCCGCGCCGCCGGACATGTCCGCCCGCCGGCGGACGCGTCCACCCGCCGCCACATCGCCCCGCCAATGGCGAGGCGACACCTCAGCGCTGCCGGCGCCCTCCACCACTCCCGCGGCGCCACTTGGCACCGCCCCTTTCCTCCACCGCGCCAGGCCTTGAGGGCCCAGATCCGGCCCCCGGGATCCGGATCCCGTCGCTGCCCGAGGCCCTCGGCTCCCAGCGCCCGAGTCCAGTCGCCTGCGCCGCCGGCCGCCTCGTTCGCCGGTGCCGCCCATCGCCACCGCCCCGCACCACCGCAGCGTGCCGCGCGCCGCCGCCTCGTTCGCCGCGCCCGCAGCCTCCGTTCACCGGCGTCTTTCGCCGCTGCCTCGCCGGCGTCGTTCTCCAGCGAGCCCCGCGCCTCCTTCTCCGTCTCCGGCCGCCATCCCCATTTTCTCCGGCGAAGTTCCGGCCGTCTTCGTCATCCGCGCCAAACGGGATCAGATCCACCAGTCCCGGCATCCAAACGCTTGTCTCAGATCTGCACCGATCCATCCCGCACCGCTCCGTCCCGTTGACTTTCTCGGAGAGGTTGAATTTCCACGAAGTCCTAGTAATTTTGTGCATTGTTCATCGCATCATAACTTCGTCACCGTGGCTCCGATTTGTGCATGTAGCATATCAAAATGTTTGTCTCGAAGAGTTGTACATTTCATCTCATTGCATCATTTTTATTTGAGCTCATCGTGATGCCCGAAATGCTGTTGGAAGAGGGCTATGTGATGATAGTTTCAGATCTGTTTCAGCAAATGCACTTTTGTCATTTTTGCCATGATTAATGTGTGCATGCTATGATCCTGAGCCCTACATGAGTTTTGAAGTATGTCATGCCATCTTTACAGGGGTGTATGCCATGTATTTTTGTGATCTTTGTGGTGACTAGAACAAGCATGTAAAGTAGCTTACTCAATGATGCTGATTTCAGGGACTTAGAATTTCACTAAGTCCTTGCGCTGTCATTATTTTTATGCCATATGTTCATGTTGTTTCCTAGTGACCCGTGCCTCTTTTGAGCATGATCAGTAAGGATGTTTTGTAGATAATGTTGTGCTCTATCCATCCATGTCTTTGTTTGAAATTATGGAGGACCCTAGCTTGAGCCAATCGAGCTCTACTTTTGCTATAAAAAGTTCCTGGCAGATTGTTAACATGTTTAGCGATTTTGCCGAGCTTGTTGTTGTTGATCCGTGCATTCTATGTTGTTGTTCTTGCCATGTCTAGCTTCTATGACATGTCTACTTGCTGGGTGTATGCTTAGTTTGTCATGCAATGCATTGTAGTGAGTGCTTCGAGCTCGCTATAATGCCTACTTGATATCTGTTTTGACATGTTCCAGTTTTCTGCTAAGTCTGAATCTGTTTATGTTTTTGCTATGTTCACATGCTTGCAATTGTATTTTCTGAACCCTTTTGGCTCATGGTCACTAAGGGACTTTTGTTGTATGCTTTGAGTAGCTTCATGCCATGCCTTGCTTTTGCATGATATGTTCCTGTAGTATGTAGTTTTCATGCTCTAAAGATTGCTTCCTGATGATAAATTCCTGACATGTTGTTATTTTCACTAAGTCTGTAACCTGTTATCTTTTGCACTTTTGCCATGCTTGTTTGAACCTGCTATTGAGTGAATTAGCCATAGCTCAGTGTTCATATTTTGTTAAGCATCATGAGTGGATCCCTTACATGTATTTTGTTGTCATGTTGGAGTGCTGTAGCATGTTGTTCTTGATGCATTTAGGTGGTCTCGTGCTGATTATCGCAGACTGTTGCCATATTTGTTTTGCTTGCCATTTCCAAACCGTGCATCCGATTCCGGTGATCTTTATATCGATTTCGACCGAAATCAACTCCTCTTTCCAGTGGTACTCTTGGATTTCCAAGTTGAGGCCAAGTTCAATCATTCCTTTCCAAATCATGCATATGCATCACATATCACATCCCGCATATCATACCATGTTTGCATCATGTTGCTTGAGCATTGCACGTGGTTGATTGTGTTCCTTTTTGTTTGTTGTTCTTGCTTGGGTAGAGCCGGGAGACGAGTACGTGAACGAGGAGCCCATTGAGTATGCTTACGAGGATCAAGTCAACTCAGAGAACTTTGCAGGCAAGATGACCATACCCTCGAAATCACTTCTATCTTTTTTGCTAGATGCTCGCTCTTTTGCTATGCATATGCTACGATACCTACCACTTTCTTATCATGCCTCCCATATTGCCATGTCAAACCTCTAACCCACCATGTCCTAGCAAACCGTTGTTTGGCTATGTTACCGCTTTGCTCAGCCCCTCTTATAGCGTTGCTAGTTGCAGGTGAAGATTGGAGTTTGTTCCTTGTTGGAACATGTTTATTGTTGGGATATCACCATATTATCTTGTTTATATTAATGCACCTATATACTTGGTAAAGTGTGGAAGGCTCGGCCTTATGCCTAGTGTTTCGTTCCACTCTTGCCGCCCTAGTTTCCGTCATATCAGTGTTATGTTCCCGGATTTTGCGTTCCTTACACGGTTGGGTTATAATGGGAACCCCTTGATAGTTCGCCTTGAATAAAACTCCTCCAGCAATGCCCAACCTTGGTTTTACCATTCTCCACCTAGCCTCTTTTTCCCTTGAGTTTCCGGAGCCCAAGGGTCATCTTTATTAAACCCCCCTGGGCCAGTGCTCCTCTGAGTGTTGGTCCGATCGAGTAGACTGCGGGGCCACCTCGGGGCAACTTGAGGGTTGGTTTTACTCGTAGGATGTCTCATCTTAGTGTGCCCTGAGAACGAGATATGTGCAGCTCCTATCGGGATTTGTCGGCACATTCGGGCGGTGTTGCTGGACTTGTTTCACCATTGTCGAGATGTCTTGTAACCGGGATGCCGAGTCTGATCGGATTGTCTTGGGAGAAGGAATATCCTTCGTTGACCGTGAGAGCTTGTGATGGGCTAAGTTGGGACTCCCCTGCAGGGATTTGAACTTTCGAAAGCCGTGCTCGCGGTTATGGGCAGATGGGAATTTGTTAATGTCCGGTTGTAGAAAACCCGAAGTTTATCTTAATTAAAATACATCAACCGCGTGTGTAGCCGTGATGGTCTCTTCTCGGCGGGGTCCGGGAAGTGAACATGGTGTTGGAGTAATGTTTGACGTAGGTTGTTCTAGGATCACTTCTTGATCATAGATTCTCGACCGTGCTTTTGCCTTCTCTTCTCGCTCTCATTTGCGTATGTTAGCCACCATATATGCTAGTCGCTTGCTGCAGCTCCACCTCATACCATTTACCCTACCTATAAGCTTAAATAGTCTTGATCGCGAGGGTGTGAGATTGCTGAGTCCCCGTGACTCACAGATACTTCCACAACCAGCTTGCAGGTGCCGTTGAACCGTGCAGGTGACGCAACCAAGCTCAAGGAGGAGCTCGATGAAGTTTGTGTTCGCTATGTTGTTCCGTTTCCAGTTGATCAGTAGTGGAGCCCAGTTGGGACGATCGGGGATCTGTGTAGGGTAGTCTTCTTTTATTTTGGTTCCATAGTCGGACCTTGATTGTATCTGGATGATGTAATGCTTTATTCATGTATTGTGTGAAGTGGCGATTGTAAGCCAACTATATATCTCTTTCCCTTATTTATTACATGGGTTGTTGTGAAGATTACCTCACTTGCAACATTGCTTTCAATGTGGTTATGCCTCTAAGTTGTGCTTCGACACGTGGGAGATATAGACGCATCGAGGGCGTTACACATGTTGAAAGTCAAATTGATGTACTTGTTTGATATACGCATATGTCCGTTCATGTGTGGATTGCAGACAACATGTTCTCCAATTTAAATATTTGAATGCAAGTTTATATCGAAACATGGTTTATATCAGTCTTTGATGCATGAAACGCGACCTCCCCCCTCTCCCGGACTCCTGATCTCTCTCTCTCTCTCACCGGCAATGTTCAATTCTGTCGCACGCATCCAACACACAAACCTTGTTGGTCCCTCTCCCTCTCTCTCCGTCTCTCTCTCTCTCTCTCTCTCTCTTTGTGTGTGTGTGTGTGGGGGGGGGTCTTTCTAGTTCGCATGCATATATACTCCATCTATAGGTCTCTCTCGCACATTATGTATGGTTCTCTAGTCCAAGCTAAATATCTTGGGTGCACTCATCGTACGCACACAACTTCCTTGGCTCGTTGCCCGTAACTCTCTCACGCACCACTCTGTCGTCTTGGAGCTCTTTCCTCTCTCTCTCTCTCTCTCTCTCTCTCTCAAACTCTCCATCTACCTGGGTCACACATACAGATGCATATCTCACTCGCACTCGATAGACCCATCTAAAACTCTATCTCTCTCCCTCGTTCTTTCTCCATCTCACACGCACACACACACACTCAATCTCAAGCCTAGCCAAGTATGATGGTCTCTCACTCAAATGTAGGCACACGCAGTCCCCCCTATAGCTAATCTTAGTCTCCATCACAAACATGTGCATGGTCTATCTCGATTTCTCTCGGGGCAGCTTTCTATCGCGCATGCACCTCCCTCGATCTCCCACCCATATAGTCCCCTCACGATCTCGAGGGGATCTCTCTATCACAAACACACCCTCTCTCCCTCCCCATGCATCCATGTTCTCCATGTGTCCCTCTCGACCTTTGTTCCTTGTTGGCCAGACCTCTATTGGACATGTGCTTTAGGGGTGTCTCTCTTCGTTGCAAACAATCACACACTAGCTATCTTCGTGTATCTCCTCACCTCGCTTTTCTATCTCGGAGATGCATGCGTGATATGTTTGCATAAGAAACGAAAAAACAAACACACACACTCTCTCTCTCTAATTTATCGTTTGTTGTCCCTTTCTCTTTCACACACATACTCTTTTTGCACACTCACTCATTCTCCTTCACACACACTTGATCTCTCTCGACTTAGGCACTCTCTTCGGTCCATAGCATATAGATTTATTGAAAAGTCAAACGTCACAAAGTTTGACCATGTACGTGGAGAAAAACATTTACATCTAGAATGGAAAACATATACCATTAGATTCATCATGAGATGTAGTTTCGTATGATGTATCTTTGGTATTGTAGATATAAATAACATTTTCATAAAACTGATAAAAGTTTCTGAAGTTCGACTTCTAAAAAAATTACATGCACTGCATTATCGAGAAGATGGAATATCTCTTTCCCCCTCTCAGCTATCTAACACACCACTCAGCCTTATCGGGGCTCCTCTATCTCTCTCAAACTTTATATCTCCCTGGTTCACACATACACATGTCTCGCTCGCGCTACATATAGACCCATCCAACACTCTCCGCCCTTGTTCTCTCTCTATGTGACACGCACCCCCCTAAGTACCATAATCTCTCACTCCATCATAGGTGCACACACTCCCCCCTAAGTATGATTATCTCTCACTAGCCATCAGGAACACACATATTGTCTCCTTCCGTCCATACGTCTATCTCGATATCTCTCGGGGTATCTTCTATCACGCACACACCTTGTCACTCGATCTCCCACCCATGTAGTCCCATCATGATCTCCAGGGGATCTCTCTATGACAAACATGCACTCTCTCCTCCCCATGTCTGCATTTTCTCCGTTCGTCTCTCTCGACCTCTCTCCCTTGTTTGTCAGACCCCTCTTGGCCACGTGCTAGGGGTCTTTCTCTCTCGGTTGCAAACAACCACACACTATCTCCTCACCTTGCTTCCGTTATCGAAGATGCATGTGTGATATGTTTGCATAAGACACACACACACACACACCTTTTCTCTACTTTTATCGTGTGTTGCCCATGTCTATTTCACACATGCACACACACTTTTTTCACTCACTCTTTCTATTTCACACACACTCTCTCTCTCTCTAGTTAGGGACTCTCTCACGTCCATAAGCATATGGATGTTTTGAAAAGTCAAACCTCAGAAAAGTTTGACCAGGTATATGTGGAGAAAAACATTACATCTGGAATGATCATTAGATTCATCACAACATGTACTTACTTCATACTATCATTTATCTTTGGTATTGTAGATATAAGTAATTTATTTATAAACCTGGTCAAAGTTTCAAAAGTTTGACTTTAAAAAAAATGTTGGCACTACATTATCGAACAGAGGGAGTAGCTCTTTCTCTCTCTGCTATCTCTCATGGGCTTCCCCTCTCACTCGAACTCTCTATACCGACGGATTATACACTCACTGTGTCAGCGTATAACTCTATATATTGTTTAGTTGACCGATCAACCACTCCACATGCTACCTTGTCAGCTTGTGTTCCCTATCTTCGTGTGCTAGCCCATGTGGCAGTGGGTGAAAATAAGTAAACTAGAGGCCCATCTGACACGCGGTGAAGTAAACAAAGTTGAAACCACTCGGGGTAGCACCCCGCACGCTAGTAAATTGAGAGCGAATTGAGGACACACTTCTTCCGCATGAAGGACGCACTCGCACACAATTCACCACTACGCGGCGGCATGCACAGAAGGACGCACTCGCGCACACCCAGCATGCCAACACACAACACACACCAGGACACGTGTACACCGGCGTCGCTGCCGGTTGAGATGGACGGCGAGGCAGCCAACAAGCGGAGGCAGCTCGAGCCAAGACCGCATCCGGTGAGCCTGGACTTCATTAGCAGCCTCCCCGATGACATGCTGCTCGTCATCATCGGCCTCCTCCCCACCAAATCTTCCATGCGGACCGCCCTGCTCTCCCGGCGGTGGCGCCCCCTCTGGTGCCGCGTCCCCCTCAACCTCACCGTCGACAGCTGCCTCTGCGACGGGGATTGCAAACTTATGGCCACGGTCTCCAAGATCCTTTCATCGCACCCTGGGCCAGCCAGACGCCTTGAGATCCGCATGTTCAGTACCAACTCCAAGATCCAAGCCAAGTTCGACGAGTGGTTCTTATCCCCCGCCCTAGATCAGCTCGAGGAGCTCAGCTTTGAAGCTGGACGATGTCGCTCTCTGCCGCGGTCCGCGCTCCACCTCACGCCAACTCTGTGCTGCACCAGCTTCAACTCCTACTATCTTCCCTAGATTAATGCCATGCCCGCCCTTCTTCTCCCTCAACTCAAGAAACTCGACCTCTCTGACGTTGGCATCTTTAAGAAGGCTATGGAGCACCTGCTCCGCAGCTGTACTGCGCTCGAGTACCTTCGTCGTGAGCAGATCCACGGGTTCATTAGCCTCCACATCGCCTCGATGAATCTCCGATGGATTTATGTGTCTTGCTGGCCCCGCAACAAGACATCAATTGGGAAGAGATCACTCTAGCTATTCCACGTAATGGTCATTGAGAATGCGCCTTTCCTTGAGAGATTGCTTGTATCTGATCTAGAAGGTCCAACAAAAATCAGGGTCATTGACGCGCCAAAATTGACAGTGTTGGTGTACTCGTCTGCCAAATTCTCCGAGCTCTTTATTGGATCCATAATCGTTTAGGTACAACACTCATCTTCTTCTCCGTCTTCTTGAAATTCACATTTTTAAATTTCTTCTTGATGTATTTACGACCATCTTCCAGAAAATGATTCCCACAAGCTTGACCCAGTCTATGCGCATAGTGAAGATCTTGGCAATAAAATCTATCAGCCCCAATCTGGATCAAGTTGTTGGATTCCTTACATGCTTTCCGTGCACGGACAAGCTACTCATCGAGGTGAAACTTCTTTCCTATTAGTAAACGGTAATCACAACGTAGCTCAATTTTTTCATAATTTTCCCAAATTACGATGACAAGTGTAGTGTTCAAAACTGCATCTACACACTGCACCAAAAGAAATGTTTTTAGTATTTTTTCTCACGTGATCACCTGCATCATTTTTTTGTTGTACTACTATAGTAGTCTAGGCTAGTCATAGTGGAAAGTAACTTAGACTAGTAACTCTATGGTTACCCTAAGAGTAAGTACTACCTCCGTCTTGGTTTACTCTTCCTATTTTGTAGTATCAAAATTTGACCATAGATTTAACTAACAAAATGTTAATGCATGTCACTAAAAATTATATTGTTGGATTCATATTTGGACATAATTTCAAATGGTATAATTTTTGGTGACATGCATTGGCATTTTCTTAGGTAAATATACGGTCAAAATTTTACATAAATACGAGGTAGTACAAAAGTGGGCTATAACGGCCCTCCACTATGTAGGCCAAAACACGTGCCAAATTCACTTGTGATGCATTTGGCATCGATGCCCCTCGATTGCTCACCTGGTGCCCCAATCTAGATCACCTACTTTGCTCCGGTGCCAAATTAACCCACGCAATAAAAAAACTCTTGCGTGGGAGAGAGAGAGGACCGAGGCAATAAAAAAACACTTGTTTGGGAGAGTGAGAGGCTGGTGTAGTTGGTTTGATTGATTTGTTTATACATGTGGGTCTGTGTGCACAGCGGTGCAAACTATCTCACATCGCGAGAACGGTGCCAAAATCTTTTGATTTGACATCGATGCGTATTATGTGGCATACTTTTGAGAAATATGGCATCGGCCGCATAGTGGAAGGAAACAAATGCCCAAGCTCTTCACGTGCTCCTAAGTAAATCAGAGGAAAGAGAGAGAGAGAGACAGAGAGAGAGAGAGAGTGAAAAAATATCACTAGCCAGCCAACCCTATCGTCTGAGCGAATGATATTGGTACCTCTTGATGACACATCAATCTGATACAACCAGCTGCTCTAATATGTTATCTTCTTTTGCAGATAAAAAGACCCGAAAGTGAAAAATGTGCTGCACTATAACAATCTCATCGAATGCCTTGATCTCCATCTTACAGAAATTGATTTGATCGACTACCCAGGCAGCACATCTGAGATTAAATTAGCCAGGTTCTTTGTTCTAGAGGCAAGTGTGCTCAAGGTAATGAGGTTTGGTGTTCTCTGCGCAATAATGAATGGCGTGCTGGTCACCGCAAGTGTCTAAGCCTAAATGACAAAGTCTCCGCAGAAGCTGAATTTGTTTTTGAAACATCAAGTGGCCAGATACTTGAAAATTTATTTTCCCATTAGTGACTTTTCAGGGCAGTGGATTTTAGTTTGTACGATAATGTTGCATCCACCTAAAGTAACGAAAGTTCTTACGTAAACTTCCTAGATTCCCTCTTCGTAGGTGCAGCATTACTCCTAACATTTGTAATATCAGTTTGAAACTTGTAATATTGCCGTGTCCTATTCCCGCGTTTTCAAAATCCTACGAATCAAAGAGGTCCTGAGTTAGTGATGATGTTGTGCTTGCCATCTTTCACCAATAGCCGTCGGATCTAGATCTGACGCATACAAACCAAACTTCTCCAGTTTTGCAAAAAGATGCATGCACTTGTTCCCTATTTACAAACAACTCCTTGTCTCTCACAATCAGCCTTATCTCCTCCCCACCACATCTAGAAGGCCATGGAAAAATCTGGCGCGATGGCCGCTGCCGGCGCCGTCCACCCCCAATCTTGGTGTTCCATGCAATGCACGGGCATCTACGCACAGGAAATTATGTCGAACACGGCTAGTTGTAAGCAGGCTAGCTCTACAACCATGATGATAGTAACTGTAGACGTCGAGGCTGACTATGTTATTCCAAACACGACGCCTATACTCAGGTGTCATCTCTGGCACAGGGTCTTGTCACTTCACTGCGAGGAGCAGCACGCAATAATTTGACCAACGGGTAGTACAGTGCTACTACATTGGTAGTACTACTACTACTACTAGTACTAGCACCACCGTATGGATTTAGTAGTACTACCACATCCATCTGGATTTAGTATTTGACTAGCAATATCTAGTAATGCATGTCACAAAAAAGGTCTGTCTAGGACACATCTAGATGTGACATAGTTATGTCACATCTAACCAGATGTCCACTATGTTTGTGGCCTGTTTTTTCTTGTCTCAGATTTTTTTGTTCCTTGTTGCTACGTTATTTGTGGGAGATTAGATGTGACATCCTTGGAAAACATCTAGATGTGAATTAGATAAACTGCACAAAAAATGTACTACTTGATTAAGCTATGTACCTAGGGTAGGGTCATGGACCTGTCCAACATACCCTCCCCAAGGACATTTCTACAAAGAATCAGAAGCAGTCGAAGAGAAAGCATCATCCACTTGACCATGAAGATGTTCTTACTCGACCACCTTGAAGATACTCGACCACCAGAAGATGAGAAACCCTCCACTCTACAATGGTCATGACTTAAACCATAGCTTTATGGGCATTTATAACACTTTATTGTAGACGTTACTAGTAACGCACCACCTTTATGAGCATTGAACCCTGTGTAACGGAGGGGAGCTGGGGTCCTGGCGCACTCTATATAAGCCACCCCCCTCCTCTGGGACAGGGGTTCGCACTTTCTGTAATTCACACACATATATTCAGTCGACCGCCTCAGGGCTCCGAGACGTAGGGCTGTTACTTCCTCCGAGAAGGGCCTGAACTCGTAAAACTCATGTGTACAACTCCTCCATAGCTAGGATCTTGCCTCTACATTCCTAACCCTCTACTCTACTGTCAGTCTTAGAACCACGAAGCCGGAGGAGGAAACTCCGGTCGGAAACAGAAGCGCAAGGTCGAGCCAGCTGCTCCGGGTGAAGCCTTGGCTGTTGTTCAAGGAAAGTTCAAGGGGAAGCCCAAAGGGCCATGGAACCCCAAGAAAGTAAAAGATCAAGATGGGAATGACGTGTTGGATTTGTCGTGCCATATCCACACCAAAAAAGATGAAGAAGGCAACTTCATTTACCCGAAGTACACCACTCGGCAGTGTCGCCTCCTAATCCAGCAGTTCCGAGAGAAACAACCCAAGGAAAAGGAGAAGGAAGCAGACAAGGCTGAGGATGAGGGTGAGGATGATGATGGTTATCCCCACGTGAATTCCACTCTGATGATTTTTGCTGATGTTGAGAGCAAAAGTTGATTGAAAGTCATCAACAGGGAAGTGAACATGGTTGCTCCGGCGACACCCAGTTACTTGAAGTGGTCGCAGACTGCCATTACATTCGACCAGTCTGATCATCCAGCGCACGTCGCCACCCCTATGAGGCAAGCACTGGTGGTCGACCCGGTGGTCGAAGGCACTCGACTGACAAAGGTCCTGATGGACGGTGGCAGTGGCCTGAACATACTGTATGCAGAAACGTTGAAGGGAATGGGCATTCCGATGTCCAGACTCAGTGAAAGCCATATGAGTTTCCATGGGGTCATTCCAAGCATGAAGGCTGCATCCCTCGGTCAGATTGCACTCGACGTGGTTTTCGGTGATTCTAAAAATTACTGCAAAGAAAAGTTGACGTTTGAAGTTGTGGATTTCCAGAGTGCTTATCATGCAATTCTGGGCAGGCCAGCTTATGCACGATTTATGGCTCGACCATGTTACGTGTACCTCAAACTGAAGGTGCCTGGTCCCAAAGGAGTGATCACTATCTCTGGTAATCGGAAGAAGGCAGAAGAGTGCTTCCAGAAGGGCTCAAAGATCGCCGATGCCCAGATGGCCGTGGTAGAATTGCAAGAATACCAGAAAAATGTAGATCCGAGTGACTTGCTGCGAGCCAAGAAGCCAGCCACAGATTCAGCATTCCAGTCGTCTGGTGAAACAAAGTCGATTCACATTCACCCGACAGATCCCAATGCTGCTCCAACTCACATTTCAACCTCACTCGACTCCAAATAGGAAGAAGCGCTCATCCAGTTCCTCCGTGAGAACTGGGACATCTTTGCATGGAAGCCTTCTGACATGCCGGGTGTTCCTAGGGGACTGGCTGAGCATCGTTTGCGAGTCGACCCAAAGGTGAAACCAGTTAAAGGGCATCTTCGACGGTCCACCGTCCAGAAAAGAAAGGCAATCGGTGAAGAGGTGGCTCGGCTTTTGGCAGCTGAGTTTATCCGAGAGATTTATCACTCCGAGTGGTTAGCCAATGTTGTCATGGTCCCAAAGAAAGACGACTCACTTCGTATGTGTATTGATTTCAAGCATATCAATGGGGCCTGCCCGAAAGATCACTTCCCTCTCCCTCGCATCGATCAGATAGTCAACTCGACTGCAGGGTGTGAGCGTTTGTCCTTTTTGGACGCCTACTCTGGGTACCACCAGATCCGTCTATACGGGCCCAACGAAATAAAGACAGCTTTTATCACCCTGTTTAGGTGCTTTTGTTATGTCACAATGCCTGTCGGATTTCGGGTTTCGGCAGACCCTTGAGGTTCGAACACTAGAGTGCGCGCGGAGATTTCGCCTCCTACCTACCTGCACCCCTCCGCCTCGCTAAGATCTAAGCAATGGAAAGAACAACACGAATGACACAGGGTTTATACTGGTTCGGGCCACCGTTGTGGTGTAATACCCTACTCCAGTGTGTGGCATGGTGGATTGCCTCTTGGGCTGATGATGATGACCAATACAAGGAAGAACAGCCTCGTGAGGGTCTGCTCTTGGCTGGGGCGATGAACTGCTGGGAGGAGTTCAGTCACCCTTCTCTCTCTCTCTCTCCCTCCTTCTCTTTTCCTTCTCTCGTCTTTTTCTCTTCCCTCGTCCCTCTCTTTTCCTTCTCTCGTCTTTTTTCTGTTCCCTCGTCCCTCTCTTCTGTTCTGTGGGTGGCTGGTCCTATTTATAGAGGCCTTGGTCCTCTTCCCAAATATCGAGCGGGAAGGGAGCCAACAATGGCGGGCTAATTTGAAGGGGGACAGCTAGTACCAACTATCCTGACAAAAGTAGTCTTCTCCTGCACAAAGATCTGGTGGTGATGCCGTCTTGGGCTCCACAATGACCTCCGTCTTGCAGTCCTCCTGGTCTTGGTCTTATTGCACCGAAATGGCAACCTTTGCCTGATGCCTCGGTACTCCGCGGCTGCGCTTGCTCCCTTTGCACCAAAGAGGAAAGGAGGACGCTGCACGGGCTGGCACCCGCCTGGCACCTTTGGTCGTCATGGCTTGCATCATGGGCACCTCGTGAGGTACCCCGCCTTGATCTCTCCGCCTCCTCGTGAGCCAGCCTGATGAGGCCGTGCCTGAGGAAGCTCCGCGTTGTCCGCCCCGCGAGGCTTGGCCCCTCGCGAGGGTCTTGGGTCTGTGTTGGTGAAGATGGGCCGTGCTGGGCCCCCCTTGGAGCCATGCCGCAGGCCGCAGGGAGGCAAGTCTGGGGACCCCCGCTCCCAGAACGCCGACAGTAGCCCCCGGGCCCAAGCCGCGCCCAGACTTGGCCGTGCAGGGAGGCGGAAGGGCAAGAGCGAAGCGCCGCGGGCCCTAGCAGCCTGCGGCCTTGGGCGCCGCGTGGCGGTTGATTGGACGTGAGCGCCTTAGCAACCGCGCGAGTTGATAAAGGAGCGGCATCTGCCTAGGCTTTGGTTTTTGCTTTCTCTGGTTGCTGCTCAGATCCCCTTTCTTGCGCCTCTCCTTCCTGGTTCGCGCTCTTGAAGATGTCGCCCTTGGCCTTGGCCCCACGGTGGAGGCTGAGGCGCGTGTCCTGTCTTCTGCAGCACTGACGCGGGTGCTCACCCACATCTGCCTTCGCGATCCCGACGTCGACCTCGACAGCCTGTTGGAGCCAGTAAGCGGCGATCATGCCGCTGCCGCTGCCGAGGCCATGAAGGGTCGCGCGGAGGCTCTGCTGGGGAAGTTCCGGGCCTTCAGCACCAAGCCGAAGCAAGGCGCTGCCGACCCCACTGCTCCATGAGGCGCACCCACTCCGCGATGCTCCACCACCGACAAGTGACTCCGTTGTGGCTCCTGTCCTGCCTTTAATTCCTGCACATGTATCATGCCTCGGGGAGGCGTTTAAACTTGCGTTTGGCATTGAGATAACAGTGTGGACTGTAATATTTGCTTTTGAATTCCTTGAAATTTGCGCTTTTCCTTCCTACTTGCTTATGTTCTACGCCGGCAGAGCCCTGCCCCGCGCATACCTCACCCAGCGTTAGTCCCTACCGGAAACCAGGACGGGGCCAAGGAGTGAGGGGCTACGTGACAAGTTAGGCTCCTGAGTCACGATGCTCAGGAGTCCCCCTTGGCGCACGAATAGCAAGTAGGGAGGTGTGATGTGGGTGGATCTACCGTTCTACGTCTGCAGAGCCCGGCCGCGCGCATACCTCACCAATGTTAGCCTTTCGAAACTAAGGAGTGAGGGGCTACGTGACCAGTTAGGCTCCTGAGTCGCGATGCTCAGGAGTCCCCCTTGTCGCTCAAACGGCCTTCATACCTTGGCTTCGCTCGGGGAGAGACGCGCGATGAACCAGGCCGGGGGGGGCCTGGCTGGGCGGCGTGCGTCTGGGCGTGACCCAGGCGCAGCCCCCGTGCCAAGCCCTCTCGCGCGGCACTCCCGAGGGGAGGCATTACGATGAGGCTAGACACTGAGCTCTGGGCTCCCTGAGGTTGATGCGGCCCGGGGGCCACCATTAGTTGTTTATCTCCAGCGCGGAGCATAGCGCTTCCGTATGTGTACGGGCATAGCCGCTCCTCGGCAGTGTCGTCAGCCAGCACGGAGCATGGTGCTTCCACTAGTACGTGGGAGGGGGCCCCCCTCCGGGAGGAGCCCCCGGGGCGTGTACAGCCCCGCCCTGACACGTGGCTGGCACGGTAGGGCCTGGCGAGGTGTATCTGGGCACCCATGGGCCAGCGCGGGACTCACGGGGCCCTACCTCTAGGCGGGTTGCACCTGGCACTGGGCCTTATCTTGTGATGTGTCCCTGCAAATTTGGTTAGATGCCGGCACTCTACGTCCTCGGGTCCCGGCCCTCGAGCTGGTCTCAGCCGTCGCTGGTATGCCAGGTCGCGATGCCGTGGACAAGGCCAGAGGGTGAGGGCTGGAGAGCCAGTAAGAGCCCTGAGTCGCGATGCTCAGGTACCCCCATTTAACGTGCAAGCGGTCGGCATGGAGAAGAAGAGGTGCCATGGGCCGGCATCAAATAATCAAGCATGGTGGGTATGACGCATAACTGGAAATAACTGCAAATGAGATACATGCCGCTGGGTCTGGCCCGAGCGACTTGGGGATCGTGCGGCCCGAGGGGCGCCCCCAACAAGGTAAGCTAACAACATGAAATAAAAGGGATACATGCCGCAGGGACGGACCCACGCGGCCTAGGAATAATGCAGCCCTGGGGGGGCGCTCCCAGCTGGAAGTGAAACTTGAAAGATGTCACCTGATGACGTTGAGGACGAAGGGGTGTTGGTGTAGCAGACTCGGTGGGCTGCGGAAGCCGATCCTCATGAGCCCCTAGGCCCAGGGGCCTCAGGAGGCTCCGGAGGCGCTGGTAGCTCCCCGCGGGCCATCTCCATCTCCGCCAAGGATGCGGAACGCCTGGCCTCTTGTGCCTCCATGATGCCCCTCATGAGGCGCTGGTACGTGACAGCCGCGCTCGGCAAGCCGTAAGGCATGCGAACGCAGCTGTGGGGTGGACCTCCGCAGCGCCCCACTCGCGAGGGCCATAGGCGCTCCAGAGAGGCGACTCGATTGAGCCCTGGTATGTCGATGCAGACGCGCAGCCCACCATCCTCGCCTGGATGTGGAGCCACTGCTGGTAGACGACGGCCGCCTTTCATGACCCTTGACTCCTGTAGCTCCTGAATGGCCTTGCTGACGAACTCCTGAGGGTCTGGCTCTCCTTGCCTTACTCCTTCTTGAGGGAAACGTGCTTCGAAGCACGCCTCCATGTGGTGCCCAAGCGCCTCCCTCGTGACCCTAGACAGGTCGGTGGCCCTCCAGGGGAGAGCCCCCGAGCCCTGCCTGAGGAGGGAGCCGGGCGCGCTTTCCTATGCGACGGAAGGAGGTTCCCCCTAGGCAGGCACGGGCCCAGAGGGGCCTGCCTCCTGAGGGACCGGGCCGGACAATGTCTTCTTCTTGGGGGCGGTCTCAGGAAGCCTCCTGCTTCCGCGATCCGGGTCTTCGAGTGACGCGGCTTGAAAGGCTCGTTCCGGGGAACACACCGCGTCCTTCTCTTCATAGGGCACCGTGATGACTCCGCCACTTCCTGGCATCTTGAGGATGTTGTAGCCGTGGTGAGTTACGACCATGAACTTGGTCAGCGCCGGGTACCCAAGGATGGCGTTGTACGGCAGGCGAATGTGAGCGACATCCAAGTCGATGAGCTCGGTGCGTTAGTTGTCGCGTGCCCCGAAGGTGACAGGGAGGCGGACCTGCCCAATCGGGACCGTGGAGCCATCGGTGATTCCGGAGAAGGGCTTAGTTGGCTGAAGCTGGCTGTAGGGCACTTGGAGATTGTTGAATGTTTCCACGGACAGGACGTTGAGCCCTGCCCCACCATTGATGAGGGTCCTGGTGACCACCACGTTGCTGATGATTGGGGAACAAAGCATCGGGAGGACTCCGGCTGTAGCCGCACACTTGAGCTGATCTGCTGAGCTGAACGTGATGGCGCACGCTGACCACCGGAGAGGGCGCGTGGCTTCAAGCCTGGGGAGGACTGCATTCACTTCGTGGGCGAACTGCTTGAAGATGCGTTGAGAGGCTGGGGCCTGAGCCCCGCCCAGGATGCAGGCGATCGCGCGCGGCTCCTGGAAGCCCCCAGCCCCCTCGTCTTGGTGGCGGTCCTCGTTTCTCCTTGGCTGCGGCAGCAGCGGAGGGAGGCCTGCGTTGCCATGTGGGCGATCCTCGCGAGGCTGATCCCTCCAGTCTCCCTCGCGAGGCGGGTCTTTCCAGCGATCCTCGCGAGGTTGATCGCGCCACCCTTGGCGCGGGCCACGGTCTTCCCAGCGTCCTGCGTTCCTTCCTCCTCCTCGACCGTAGCCCCGGTCACCGTGGTCGGGGCGACGGCCGATCCTTCCTTCTCGCACGGCTCGGAGCTCTTGACATTCGTTGGTGTTGTGGGTGTGGAGGTCGTGGTACACACAGTACCGGCTGCACTTGGAAGGTTCGGGCTGATCTCTTCCCTGCTTGGTGTCTGGTTCTACCGCGAGCACGGCAGCCCCCTTGCGCTTCACGTCCTTGGCCTTGGGCTTCTTCTCTTCTAGGTCTGCGGCAGGAAGCTCGAGGAGGGAGAGACGCCCTTCCTCAGCCCTGGCGCACTTGGTCGCCAAGTTGAACAGCTCCAAGGAAGTGCATAGGTCTTCATGCATCACCAGCTCCTCCTTCATCTTGACATCGCGCACGCCGTCGGAGAAGGCTGGGATGATGGCCTCCTCAGTCACCTTGGGAATCTTGAGGCGTGCGTTGTTGAAGCGCTGGATGTACTTCTGCAGGGTCTCCCCGGGTTGTTGCTTGATGCGGCGCATGTCGCTCACGGCGGGTGGCCGGTCGCGAGTACCTTGGAAGTTGGCGATGAAGCGGGTGCGCATCTCGTCCCAGGAGGAGATCGTGCCTGGAGCCAGGTTCAGGAGCCAGGTGCGGGCCCCGTCCTTGAGCGCCATGGGAAACCAGTTCGCCATGACCTTCTCGTCTCCGTTGGCAGCTTCGATGCCCAGCTCGTAGAGCTGGAGGAACTCCGCAGGGTCAGCCGTGCCGTCGTAACGAGGAGGCAGGTCCGGCTTGAACTTGCCGGGCCACGCGACGCCGCATAGCTGGGTGGTGAAGGCACGACAGCCTGCTGTGGCCACGGGAGGCCTTGGGTGACAGAGAGCTTGGTCTTGCATGTCCCCACGCGCTGCAGCTGGGTCTTGACGTGCGGGAGCAGGAGCATGGTCGCGACGTGCTGGAGCAGGGAGCGCCCGGGCAGCTTCTTGCGGGTGAGGGACTTCTTGGCATCTCTGCTCTTGCCACGCTGGCACCTGACGGAGCGGGTTCCGCCCAGGGGCCACGCGCCTTGGAGCCATGGCGCCTTCTGGTGGAGGAGGTGGCCGGGGCGCCGCCAGAGCTTCGTCGCCCGCGCGGAGCGGGGTGCGGTGCAGCGGAGCGGACGACACAGGAGGGCCCCCTGCGGCACGGACGAGCTCGGCGATGCGGTCGAGCCATTCTTCATAGACGTCGTCGTCAGGACGGTAGCACAGGAGCTCGTTTGCCGCGATGAGCGCAGCTCGAGCCTCCATGGGTGCGCGGAGCGCACGGGATGAAGAACCAGCTGGGGTGAGCGAGGGAGTAGCGGTGCGGCCGTCTTACCGCACGGACGGATGCTGAGACGATGCTTGCTGCTCGTCCCCCGCCGGGCCGGTGGCAGCGTTGACGGCAGGTGACGGGGAACAGCGAGGACGCCCGCCGACAGGAGCTGTCTGGGCGACGCGGGAAGCGAGAGTGGCCCGGCGCTCGGCGCGGGCCCGACGAGCGTCAGACATGGGCGCGATGGTCGGAGGAGAACGGGGCAGTGGAAGACGAATTCCGGCGCACCCCTACCTGGCGCGCCCAATGTCGGATTTCGGGTTCCGGCAGACCCTTGAGGTTCGAACACTGGGGTGCGCGCGGAGATTTCGCCTCCTACCTACCTGCACCCCTCCGCCTCGCTAAGATCTAAGCAATGGAAAGAACAACACGAATGACATAGGGTTTATACTGGTTCGGGCCACCGTTGTGGTGTAATACCCTACTCCAGTGTGTGGCGTGGTGGATTGCCTCTTGGGCTGATGATGATGAACAATACAAGGAAGAACAACCTCGCGAGGGTCTGCTCTTGGCTGGGGCGATGAACTGCTGGGAGGAGTTCAGTCACCCTTCTCTCTCTCTCTCTCCCTCCTTCTCTTTTCCTTCTCTCATCTTTTTCTCTTCCCTCGTCCCTCTCTTTTCCTTCTCTCGTCTTTTTTCTCTTCCCTCGTCCCTCTCTTCTGTTCTGTGGGTGGCTGGTCCTATTTATAGAGGCCCTGGTCCTCTTCCCAAATATCGAGCAGGAAGGGAGCCAACAATGGCGGGCTAATTTGAAGGGGGACAGCTAGTACCAACTATCCTGACAAAAGTAGTCTTCGCCTGCACAAAGCTCTGGTGGTGACGCCGTATTGGGCTCCACAATGACCTCCGTCTTGCAGTCCTCCTGGTCTTGGTCTTGTTGCACCGAAATGGCAACCTTTGCCTGATGCCTCGGTACTCCGCGGCTACGCTTGCTCCCTTTCCACAAAAGAGGAATGGAGGACGCTGCGTGGGCTGGCACCTGCCTGGCGCCTTTGGTCGTCATGGCTTGCGTCACGGGCACCTCGTGAGGTACCCCGCCTTGATCACTCCGCCTCCTCGCGAGCCAGCCTAATGAGGCCGTGCCTGAGGAAGCTCTGCGTCGTCCGCCCCGCGAGGCTTGGCCCCTCGCGAGGGTCTTGGGTCTATGTTGGTGAAGATGGGCCGTGCTGGACCCCCTTTGAGCCACGCCGCAGGCCGCAGGCAGGCAAGTCTGGGGACCCCCGTTCCCAGAACGCTGACAATGCCATTCGGTTTGAAGAACGCCGGAGCCACATTCATGAGGATGATTCAGAAGTGCCTGCTCACTCAGATCAGTCGGAATGTGGAAGCATACATGGATGACATTGTAGTCGAGTCACGTAAAGGTTCCGACCTACTGACTAACCTTACTGAAACCTTTGCCAACCTCAGAAGGTATGATATCAAGATCAATCCATCAAAGTGCACGTTTGGAGTTCCAGGCGGAAAGTTACTCGGTTTTCTTGTTTCCGAACGAGGAATTGATGCTAACCCAGAGAAAGTAGGCGCTATACTCCGAATGAAGCACCCTGTGCGTGTGCATGATGTCCAGAAGCTTACTGGTTGCTTGGCCGCCCTAAGTCGATTCATTTCTCGCCTCGGTGAAAAGGCGCTGCCTCTTTACCGACTGATGAAGAAATCAGACAAGTTCGAGTGGACCCCAGAAGCTGATGCAACGTTTGCAGAGCTAAAAGCCCTGCTTTCCACCCAGCCGGTGCTTGCTGCTCCAATCAGCAAAGAGCCTCTACTGCTTTATATAGCAGCCACTGGACAAGTCGTCAGTACAGTACTTACGGTCGAGCGGGAAGAAGAAGGAAAAGCTTATAAGGTTCAACACCCAGTTTATTATATTTTTGAAGTCCTGACCCCGTCAAAGCAGAGATATCCTCATTATCAGAAGCTTGTTTATGGGATTTACATGACCACGAAGAAGGTTGCACACTATTTCTTGGATCACTCTGTTACAGTCGTCAGCGACGCTCCGTTGTCAGAGATTCTACACAACAGAGATGCAACTGGTCGAGTGGCCAAATGGGCGATTGAACTCCTTCCCTTGGATATCAAGTTTGAGGCAAAGAAAGCTATCAAGTCTCAAGCAATAGCAGATTTCCTCGCCGAGTGGATCGAACATCAACTGCCAACTCAAGTTCACTCTAAGCACTGGACCATGTTCTTTGACGGATCCAAGATGCTGAACAGTTCTGGTGCTGGAGTAGTTCTGGTATCCCCCCGAGGAGACAAGCTCAGATATGTCCTCTAGATTCACTTTGATTCCTCCAACAATGAAGCAGAATATGAAGCACTCCTGTATGGGTTGCGCATGGCCATCTCACTCGGCGTCCGTCGCCTCATGGTCTATGGCGACTCAGATTTGGTAGTGAATCAAGTGAGGAAGGAGTGGGACGTCAGAAGCCCAGCCATGACTGGTTACTGCAACACAGTGAGAAAGCTTGAGAAGAAGTTTGAGGGGTTAGAACTCCACCACATACCCCGACTGAAAAATCAAGCAGTCGACGATTTGGCAAAGATAGGTTCCAAGAGAGAAGCTATTCCTAGCAATGTATTTTTGGAGCATATTCACTCGCCGACAGTTCAGGAAGATCCTTTTACTGAAGAGCCCCTTCAACCTAAGAGCGCAACAAATCTGACTGAAGTCGAGGTCCCAGCCGTGGTCAACCTGATCATGGAGGTTCTAGCCATTACTCCCGACTGGATGGTACCCTACATTGCGTACATCCTCAGGAAAGAACTCCCAGAGGATGAAGAAGAGGCTCGACAGATCGTCCATCGATCCAAGGCCTTTACTGTGATAAGAGGGCAGCTGTTCAGGGAAAGCGTGACTGGAGTCGGTCAGAAATGCATAACACCAGAAGAAGGTCGAATGATCCTCAATGACATCCACTCGGGGACCTGTGGTCATCATGCGTCCTCTCGGGCCAGCGTGGCTAAAGCATACCGAGCTGAATTCTATTGGCCACGAGCAAATGAAATGGCGAAAGATATAGTCGACATATGTGAAGGCTGCCAGTTTTACTCTGACATGTCTCACAAGCCAGCGTCAGCCCTGAAGACCATCCCCCTCATCTGGCCCTTTGCTGTTTGGGGACTGGATATGGTTGGACCGCTGAGAACTGGCAGGAGTGGCTTCACTCATGTGCTCGTTGCAGTCGACAAGTTTACCAAATGGATCGAAGCTAAACCTATCAAGAACCTTGATGCTAGCACCGCTGTCAGTTTTATCAGAGAATTGACATTCAGATATGGAGTCCCATACAACATCATCACGGACAATGGATCGAACTTCGATTCTGATGAGTTCAGAGCTTTCTACGCCTCTCAGGGAACTCGAGTCGACTATGCTTCTGTCGCTCACCCGCAGTCAAACGAACAAGCAGAAAGAGCCAATGGCCTAATTCTCAAAGGACTGAAACCCCGGCTGATGCGCGATCTCAAACACGCAGCAGGCGCTTGGGTTGATGAACTTCCGTCAGTTCTGTGGGGATTAAGGACAACTCCTAATCGGTCGACCGGACGAACTCCTTTGTTCTTAGTCTATGGAGCCGAAGTTGTTTTGCCAAGTGATCTGCTCCACAATGCAGCCCGAGTTGAGCTCTTCTCTGAAGAGGAAGCAGAGCAGGCCCAGCAAGATTCAGTCGATCTCTTAGAGGAGGAAAGAGAGATGGCCTTGATCCGCTCGACCATTTATCAGCAAGACCCGCGTCGATTCCACGCCAGAAATGTGAGGGGTCGAGCCTTTCAAGAAGGAGACCTGGTCCTTCGAGTGGATCAACAGAAACCACACAAGCTTGCCCCGACCTGGGAGGGCCCCTTCATCATCACCAAAGCTCTCCACAATGGAGCATACCATCTTTATAGTATTGAGCATCAGAAAGACGAGCCACGGGCTTGGAATGCGGAGCTACTCCGCCCCTTTTATACTTAAGCACTCGTTCGAATAAAATGTATTAAGAAACACCTTTGTAATTTGTTTATCAAAGACAAGAGCTTATGGTCCTATCATTCGATTGTTGTGTTCTTATTTACTTCTGAAATCCCCCAGTGGGTGGGACTTAGTCGCGAATCCGTTTCGCCTAAGTTCGAAAGAAAATCCTACCGAGTGGAGAGCAACCCTCCCACTAGAGGGCTTAGCTGCAGTCCAGCACTCGCCTAAGTTCTCCCACTAGGAGACTTAGCTGCAGTCCAGTACTCGCCTAAGTTTGAAAAAATCCTACCGTGTGGAGAGCAACCCTCCCACTCGGGGGCTTAGCTGTAGTCCAGCACTCGCCTAAGTTCTCTCACTAGGAGACTTAGCTACAGTCCAGTACTCGCCTAAGTTTGAAACATATCCCTATCCACAGGGACGACGAGGTGCAGGTCGACTGCAACCTTCACCTTTGGAGCTGCGACACAAGTACAACGTCCACTCCATCCCTATCCGCAAGGATGATGAGGTGCAGGTCAAATGCAACCTTCTCCTTCGGAGCTACAGCACAAGTACAACGTCCGCTCCATCCCCATCCGCAAGGATGACGAGGTGCAGGTCGACTGCAACCTTCTCCTTCGGAGCCGCGGCACAAGTACAACGTCCGCTCCATCCCTATCCGTAAGGACGATGAGGTGCAGGTCGACTGCAACCTTCTCATTCGGAGCTGCGGCACAAGTACAATGTCCGCTCCATCCCCATCTGCAAGGATGACGAGGTGCAGGTCGACTGCAACCTTCTCCTTTGGAGCTGCGGCACAAGTACAACGTCCGCTCCATCCCGATCCGCAAGGATGACGAGGTGCAGGTCGACTACAACCTTCTCCTTCGGAGCTGCGGCACAAGTACAACGTCCGCTCCATCCCCATCCGCAAGGATGACGAGGTGCAGGTCGACTGCAACCTTCTCCTTCGGAGCTACGACACAAGTACAACGTCCGTTCCATCCCTATCCGTAAGGATGATGAGGTGCAGGTCGACTGCAACCATCTCCTTTGGAGCTACGGCACAAGTACAACGTCCGCTCCATCCCTATCCGCAAGGACGACGAGGTGCAGGTCGGCTGCAACCTTCTCCTTCGGAGCTACGACACAAGTACAACGTCCGCTCCATCCCTATCCGCGAGGACGGCGAAGCGCGGGTCGACTGGAGCTTCCCCCTCAGAGTTGCGTCTCCAGCACAAAGACTATTCCACGCAGTGAACAAAGTCCATTCGAAGGCAAACACAAGCACATTCGGAGATAAACCAAATTCAGATAAATCCGAAAAGTTCCAAGCAGCAAATCAAAAGTGCTCGGGTATCAAGCCCGAAGGAGTTCAACGGTTACAACAATCACTCGGCATTCTGAGGCAAATTTAAAGCAGATTCAAGTTTCATAAGTTTGTTCACTCGGCCGGAGGAGGGCTGGCAGGCGCCACAAATGAGTCCAGGTCGATCCCATCAGCGATCCGAGTGGCGGCAGCAATGAAAGTCTCCATGAAGGACTGGAAGTCATGCTTTTTGGTGTTAGCAACTTTGATCACAGCCAGCTTGTCTTCACGAGCTTCCTTGCAATGGACTCGCACCAAGGACAACGCCACATCAGCACCACTCCGGGCGGAGGATTTCTTCCATTCTTGCACTCGGTCAGGGATCTCATTCAGTCGAGTCATCCAGGATTCCAGGTCATTCTGAAGCGTCGCCCCTGGCCAAAGCGATGAGTCGATTCGGGAGACTACCTCCTTTAGGCGCGCGAGGTAGCTTATGGCGCTGGTGATACGGGACTCCAGTCGGAGCACGTTCATTGCAGTTTCGTCGCAGACTAGAGAAGCGATAGGGTCCAGACCCGTCTCGACCCTTCCAGTTTCCTCGTCGAAGTCTTGACAGAATTCTGTAGCAAAAATTAGTCAATCGACCGAGCAAGATCCGATCGCAAGCATCAACACAGTCGGATTAAAAGAAATACCTTCCAGCGTGAGATAAAGCTTCTTGGTAAGAGTCCTCAGATAAGCTTCCGTGTCATTTCTCTTGCGGATCGCAGACTCTAGCTTTTCATTCAGGGCGACCTTGTCCTTCTTCAGACTGGTCACTTCGCGGTTAGCTTCATTAAGACAAGATTTCAGTTTGGTCACCTCTCCTTCCAGCGTTCCGATTGAAGCAAGCTTCTGGTCCGCGAGAGCAGCTTTATCTTGAGCTGCTTTTTGCACGGTGGCGAGGTCCGAGTCCTTCTTCTCCAGATACAACTTCATTTTCTCTGCAAAAGAAGCAATCGAATCAAAGAAGAGATCAAAGAAATGTATTGATAGTCAGTCGATTGTCAGTTACCTTCCATACCAACGGCTTTGTCTTGAACTTTCTTCAGATTCTGCTGGGCTAATTCCAAGTCGAGGTTGAGTTGCCTCTGTTTCTCCTCAAGCTCAGCAAACTTAGAAATAAGAGTGCAAGACTTCTGTAGAAGGCAAAAGACAGATCAGTCGATAAGATCAAAGGTTGTTTACTTCCGAGTGAATAAAACCTAAAGAAGTTCTCTTAGACCCCAGCCGACTGCACACAATCGACTGTGGTCTCAGGGCTACACCCAGCGGGTGCACTTGGCGTGCCCCCACTGACTAAGACTCAACTCAAAAAAAACTGCTCAGACCCCAGCCAACTGCCAGCAGTCGACTGCGGTCTCGGGGACTACACCCAGTGGGTGCACTTGGCATGCCCCCATCGGTTCAGATCCCACTCGCCCAGACCGAGTGGAAGAGCGAAACTATTCGACCGGTCCGCCTGAGTCGAGTGTAAGGAGTAAAAAGAAAGAAAAGAAGAACTCAGACCCCCAGTCGACTGCCAGCAGTCGACCGCGGTCTCGGGGACTACACCCAGTGGGTGCACTTAGCGTGCCCCCACCGGTTCTGATTCCACTCGCCCAGACCGAGTAGAAGAGCGAAACTACCAAAATCAACAAAACACCCAGTGGGTACTCTAATTCGACGCAAACAACATGAGATTGTGTAGACGAAGATTTTTCGAGTAACATTTCCTCATAGAGCAAAAACAGTCGGAAAGTTTACTTACCTGGACATTGGCCCGAAGAGCAGCATTGGCGTCGTAGGCAGCCTGGCTGTTCTCATGCACTGTCTTCACCTGCTCCATCATCATGTCAGCTTGTCGGATGGCTTCCGCAGCCTCTTCCGACTGGTTGTCCGGGACGGGGTAGCTGGTGAAAAAGTGGGCAGGCGACCCAGGTGCGGCGGCTTGGAGCTCCGTGGCATGGAGTTGGACAGCTGAAGGAATCACAGGTGCAGTCGACGGTGCGGGAGGCCCACTCGACAGAGGTGCGGCGAAGGTCACAGAAGCCCTGCCCGCGGCTTCAGGATGACGGAGAGAGGTGTCGTAGTGGGTTCTTGCCGAGACATCCTACCAGCGGTTACCTTCTTGCTTTTCCTGGGCTTAAGAGCCACATCTTCATTGTCATCTGGAAGATCGATGACGTTGGGTGGAGCTGCAAGGCAGATCATTCGACCCCAAGTGAGCCACTCGAACGCAATCGACCAAAGAATCAAGAACGAAATCGCAAGAGTTTATGCCTGGGTTGGAGGTTACCGCATCTTCCATTTCCTCGTCCCGGTATTGGAGAGAAGAGGTTCCTGACGTAGCAGCACTGCAAAGACCCGCATTCAATCGGTTACGTCCAGTTAATTGAGTCGACGAGAAGGACAAGTTAGATGGTTACCCGGAGATAGTGGGAACGGTCACTTTGATCCTGGGCAAAGCTTTTGGCGGCTTGGAGGAGGTAGCTTTCGGCGCTGGAGGCGGCGCAACTTTGGACTGCTTTGGAGCCTTTTCAGTCGGCGTCGGGGAAGATGTCCTAGGATGCTTCGAAGACCGACCAGTCGGCGCGGCCACCAAGTCCGGAGCGCTCGCCGGGTCGTGGGCATGTTTGGATCTCCTCTCCCTGCGAGGAGGTGAGTCGAATTCTTCGTCATTAGTCGATTCGTCGCTCTCCTCGTCTTCCTCGGCCTCCGAATGCTCCTCGCCTCTCTTGCCACTGCTCCCTTCTTCCTCGACCTGTTGGTCCTGCACTCCGTTGGGCATTGAGTACATGTCGATGAGGGCCTGAAAGGACAACGATCAAAGGAAATTCAATCGACCATAAACAAGATATCACTCGGTGAATTGAAAAGATACTTGATAAGACAGAATTATACCTGCTCCGGCTGGTGCGAGTTGTCGAATGGAATCACCCTCCTAGACCCCCGAGGGATGTCTTTGTTGCTGGTGATCCCCATCAACCACTTCTCCAAGGTATCCTCGCCGACGTCCTCCGGGTGGATCCGAGTGGAATCCTCGAGCCCATAGTACATCCACATCGGATGATCGCGCGCCTAAAGAGGTTGGATGCGTCGACCGAGAAAGACCTCCAGCAGGTCCATCCCGGTCACCCCGTCACGGACAAGTTGGACGACCCGCTTGACCAGCACCTTGACCTGTGCCTTCTCTTCTGGAACTACCTTCAGTGGGGCGGGCTTCTCCACTCGAGCCAAGGAAAAGGGAGGAAGTCCAGTCGACTGACCCGGGGTCGGCTGATCCTTGCAGGAGAACCAAGTCGACTGCCAGCCCCGGACCGAGTCAGGAAGAATCATGGCTGGGAAAGTACTCTTGCTCCTCATCTGGATCCCGAGACCCCGCACATCTGGATCACTTGTGTCTTCTCGTCACTCGACTTTGCCTTTTTGACCAACTGGGATCGGCAGGTGAAGATGTGTTTGAAAAGGCCCCAGTGCGGTCGACAGCCCAAGAAGTTTTCGCACATCGACACAAAAGCGGGCAGATAGACTATGGTGTTTGGAGTGAAATGGTGGAGTTGAGCCCCAAAGAAGTTCAAAAAACCCCGGAAGAAAGGATGGGGGGCAGTGAGATCCGTGATCTACGTGGGTGGCGAGGAGAACACACTCACCCTCCCTCGGCTGTGGCTCGGTTTCGTTCCCTGGGAGCCGTGCCGACTTGTGGGGGATCAGTCCCCCCTCCACCAGGTCGTTGAGGTCGTCCTAGGTGATTGTCGAGCAGATCCAGTCACCCTGGATCCAGCCCGCCGGTAGGCCAGATCTCGACGAGGATCCGCCCCGGCTGGTCCGCTTGCCCTTCGCCTTCGCTATCGTCTTCTTCACGCGTTCCAGTGCCACCGTCCTCTCCTTCCCCATGGCGACGGGTCGAGCTCGAGCAAAGGTCCGGCGACGAGGGCGGAAGCGAGTGCGGCGGAGAGATTGGGAGAGGAAGAAGAAGAGAGAATGGGAGCGCACGGGGCAGAGGCCTGGTCCAGGGCCTTCTATAAGGTCGTCACTCGAGTGACTGACTGGTGGACCCAGGCGATCTAAACAAATCCCGCAACAGTCGCGCATGAAGTACATGGAGAAAAAGGTGGCACGGGGATCGAGGAGACTTTCCTAATCTGTCCCGATAACCTCGGTTCCGTCCGTCTGGCGCGCTTCCCAAAATTCGAATCCCGCGAGATCCGCGGAGAGTAGAACAACCTGTCAGACTGAAGACAAACATCCTCTACATTATCATTCGGAATCGTACCGTGAAAATTCACTCGACAAAAACCAAGAATGGACCAAGGCGACTGAGAAAGGAGTCGACGTCCTCACCTCAACTCATTGTTCCAGAACGAGATATACTCATAGCACAAAGAATTGGTCGGAAGTGTTCCGAACTCCTTCCCCACTCAAACCCTGATCCATTCGGGGGCTAATGATGAAGCTATGTACCTATGGTAGGGTCATGGACCTGTCCAAGATACCCTCCCCAAGGACATTTCTACAAAGAATCAGAAGCAGTGGAAGAGAAAGCATCATCCACTCGACCATGAAGATGTGCTCACTCGACCACCTTGAAGACACTCGACCACCAGAAGATGAGAAACCCTCCACTCTACAACGGTCATGACTTAAACCATAGCTTTATGGGCATTTATAACATTTTATTGTAGATGTTACCAGTAACGCCCCACCTTTATGAGCATTGAACCCTGTGTAACGGAGGGGAGCTGGGGTCCTGGCGCACTCTATATAAGCCACCTCCTCCTCTGGGACAGGGGTTCGCACTTTCTGTAATTCACACACATATATTCAGTCGACCGCCTCAGGGCTCCGAGACGTAGGGCTGTTACTTCCTCCGAGAAGGGCCTGAACTCGTAAAACTCGTGTGTACAACTCCTCCATAGCTAGGATCTTGCCTCTAAATTCCTACCCCCCTACTCTACTGTCAGTCTTAGAACCACAACACTACTCCCTCTATAAATAAATACATGGTGTATTGTTTTATTCCTTCCGATAGATGGCTCAAATATGAAGTCTCATCAATAAGACTACTATTGTACTCACCGAGCGCTCAGCTTTGTAAGATACCAACAAAAAATTGCAATCAAAGACTACTATTGTACTCCCTCCGTACTGGCGCATTAGTCACGTTAAGAAAACCAAATAGTAATCCCAAAACTTTTAGGCGCGGTGTATTAAGTACCCACATCGTTCCTTGTTTTTTGCCGCGACAAAAGAAATCACCCAATACGAGACGTGGGGTGCGTATGCATCCAATGACTTGAGACTACTCCCTCCGTCTAGGTGTATGACTAGCCACAATGAAGAGTAACATACACTAGTAACATACACATATCCCTTAACTATGTTACTACCTTTCATAGTGG
Source organism: Triticum urartu (assembly GCF_003073215.2). NCBI lineage: Eukaryota > Viridiplantae > Streptophyta > Magnoliopsida > Poales > Poaceae > Triticum > Triticum urartu. The sequence continues at coordinate 315,357,254 of NC_053023.1, forward strand.
GTAGTAACATAAGTATGGTAACATGCAAAGCCTCATTTGTTAGGTTATAGACTCATATTGCATTGGGACATGTGATGTTACAGTAACTAGCTAAGTTACTCAAACTACCTCTCTCCTCATTAACTCATTACCACATAAGCAAATTTGTTGAGTTGGAATCAATGTTACTACTAAAGTTACTCCCACTGTGGCTAGTCTAAGTCATCTTAGAGCAAGTGAAAAAGAGGAGTGGGCTCTCATGCAAGAGCCGCTAGATGCGGATTCCTAGGCCGATATACAATAAATATGAAGAAAGAGAGAGAGAAGATGAGAAAAAGTAGTACTCTTATAGCCAGCCTTATAGCTAACCTTATTGTATGAGTGGCTACAAGTGATGGCTCTATATGACATGGCAACATCATATAGCCAGTAGCTGGCTATACTATTAACCATGCTCTTGTGCACCGTGACCAAGACGAAGGGGAAAGCGAGAGAACTTAATATTTTTTGCTAATTAGGATTACATGCAATGAACTAACCACTGCATGTCATGTTTGGTAGTCTCAAGTCATTGAAAGCATGCACGGCCCACATCTCTCATTGGTTGATATAACACGAAATAAGAAACGAGGGTGGAGTTAATGTACCATGCCTAAGTGTTTTGGGAAGGAGGGGGAAGTAGCTTCATTGACTTACTGCACATGTGTTTGGGTGAATGACTCGTGGGCCCAATAGGTGGCTGGCCCACCTGTCATACGGCCAAAGGCAGGTGCAGTAGAGGGCCGAGGATTAGATGGCCAACACACATGTGAATGCAACGTAGTCTGCACTTCTCATATAAAGGCTCCCCGCCAGTCCAATCTACGAAATCCTATGCACCTATGCACCCTAACCAAGGGCAAGAGTCATCACTCCAGTCGCAAGATCAGTTGACTAGAAGCCAGACCCATGGAGGCGATGAGCGCGAGCATTAGCCGCCTGTGCCAGATGGTCCACGATGCCGGCCTGCGGCCTGGCACTGAGGAACGTCTCCAGGTCATGCTTGAGGCCCCTAGGGCGAGAGGCCGCTTGGACGATAGCTTCGTCTCCTTGTTTGATAAGGTCCTCGTCGGCTTCCTCGACAAGTTCACCATCGTCAAGAAGCTCACGGACAACCTTGACGTACGCCTCCAGCCCACACGCCTAGGCTCTGCGATGTCTGCCATGCTCGCCGCACAGCGCTTGGCGCAGAAAGACACCGTCGACATAATCACCCATGTCTACGTGCAAATCATCCACAAGGACTACTACGTGCCAGAGGAGGACGATAGGTCACTGGCCTTGTTGACCCACAGGGCAACCTTCGACGGCATTGTTCAGAAGCACGTTGAGCTCACCGCCAACGCCGCTGCTCCTCACACGTCGGTTGGTGACCCGACGCACTAGGGCGTGAGGATGTCGTTGATGGATCCGTATGTATATTTATCTTTTCGTCAAATCCATGTAGTAGTATATGGTACTACTAATAATTATCTTACCTTTCGCATCAACTTCGTAATTTTCGTACGTACTCCATGCATGAACCACGCCAGAACCAAACTTCTCATTACTCTAGGGAAAATCGTTATTTCTATCTATCGGTCACACCATGGAGCAGAACCAAATTTTACAAGTTACAAGTTCAAAAGGAAAAGCCTGCCGTGTTCGCGTTGCACACCTACATGGTTGGTCTGGCACGCCGCTCAAGGGGGAATGCGTGCTGTGTTGCATTTTCACTTACAAGTGGGACCGTAGTTGAGAAAACCGACTATCGGCAAACCCCACCCCTCCCACCACGCGATGGCTGAGAAAATAGGAGGGATAAGAGATGGCTATAGCATGGACTCCAAGAAAATTGGTGTCGGATGGGACTCGTGTGGGTGACGTGTGTCGTACTGCTAGACGTGAATGCTAGTTATGGCCCATGCCACCCCACTATACCAAGTCTATATCGAGGTGCTGGTTATGTAGAACAAATATCCTGGAGTCCGTGCTCAGCCCTCCTCTATCTCTCTTCTCAGCCAGCCAGCAAACGCGTGGAGCCCATAGTCTGTTTGCTCGCATGCGGTCCCACATGTCAGTGAAAACGCAAGATGACCCACTGAACCTGCACATCTTTCACCTCGACATGCTGGTGATGAAAAACCAATCCAATAAAGATCTTCGGTGGCCGTTTTTGGAGTTACTCAAGAGTAGTAAGATTCTATTTGCAATTTAACCCAAGATGCACATCACGTGGCTTCAACTACCACTCCATTTTCTTGCATGACAAGACCTAGATGTTGGATGTCCCACGTGTCGGCAAAAGGAGGAAGAACTCGACCAAATCTTCTCCACATTTAGACCGGAGGAGTAGGAAACACGGCAAGCCCTGTGCCTACATCATACTACGTACAAACCCACCACATGCAGTCATGCTATCACCATATTTCTTGGCCTCTGTGCGACACCTAGCTCTAGTTGATCTGACTAGAACTAACTATTGGTTGGCTCTATGTGATGTGGCAACTTCATACTACTACGGATGTTGGTTATACTACTACGGCACTAACACTCCAAGAAGTGAGCCGAAAACCATTTATAAATTGAGTTTATGACATGCATATGCAAATGTACCATTCATTACATACAACAAGTCATCAACACACAACGACAACGAGGATAGATGTTGGACTATAGATTAGTTCCAACAAAACATTCTAGTAAATACTAAAGTTTTCATCACACAACAAATAACAAGCAATGAAATGAACTTCAGCTCAACCAATCCTCGACGTTGGAAACACTTGCTATGAACCAGAAGTGATTCTCTGGGAAGGGGCAGCTACTGTTAATCTCGAGACCAACTTAGGGCGATCATCCAGGCTGAAAGCGGCCTATGTCAAGACGCATATTGTGATAGCCACGACAGGGAACCATAGCAATGTCCGAGGTATAGATAAAGTTGCTTCTCATAAATGGTAGTAATGTTCACTACAAAAAATACACTTCTGCGACGATACGTGTTTGTCACAGTAGGTCACATTTTTTGTCATGCATGTACATCCATGACGATTTTATGACAGAATCAAGATAGTCATACCTGTGCTGTCATAGAAGTGTTCCATGACATTACCAAAATTATCATCATGGAAGTGTCCACTTCCATGACGATAAATCACGCGTCACAGAAGTGCTTTCGTCAAGGGTGACCGACACGTGGCATCCACTATAATGGAACGCCGTTAAGCTATCGGGTCCGGTTTTGGATCCGATAACCCGTTAACAGCCCCTACCAATGGGGATTTTCCATGTGTAAAATCATCATTGGCTGGAGGAAACACGTGTCGACTCACCGTTGGGACAGATGTCATCCACTCATTGGACCCAAGGCGCCTATGATACGTTAACACATGGCACGACCCAATAGAGGCCCATTCCTATGAAAAGGCCGGCCCATTTGACTTGGTCAAAAGGTGCCAGGCCGGCCCACGGAAAGCCTGTTAACGGTTTGTTCGCATATAGCGCATTTACAGTCCGCTAACCCAAGGCCCGTTGAGACCTCTCCGAATTAGGCCCAGTACCGTCATTTGGGCCGTCCAATATGATTCCAGCCCGTTTTAACTTCCGGCCCATGTATGGCCCATGACGTCTTTCGTCCCATATGAGGCCCTTGTAACTCTTGGCCCATTAACAACCCATGGTGAAACTGGCTCGTAATGAACAGTGTATCACTTCATACCCATTAACGGCCCATTATTCCATTGGGCCATTTCCAGCCCAGGTTATCTTTCAGCCTTCTCAGGGCCCATTTATTCTTGGGCTCATTTCCAGCATTCGGTTACTTACGGCCCGTTACCGTCATTTTCTGCTTGTGGGCCAAATTCAGCCCATGGTTACCGTCGGCCCGTTTGTGGCCCGTTAATACGTTGGGCCGTTTTCATGTAAAAAAAACCGTTGGGATGTTTTCATAGAGTTATCAAATACGGCCTATTAACGGCCCGTTATGGTCCACGAATAATACGACCCATGATTGGCGAAAAGATGATACGCCCCGTAGAAGGCCCATGGATCGTATGGCCCGTAAAAGGCCCATGGATCGTACGGCCCGTAGAAGGCCCATGGATCGTACGGCCCGTAGAAGGCCCATGGATCCTACGGCCCGTATAGAAGGCCAATGGATCCTACAACCCGTAGAAGGCCCATGGAGCATATGGCCCATAGGATGCCCATGGTTACAACAGTCTGTGTGTTGCCATGATTATTTTGGTCTAGTTTCCAAAAATAGGTTATTGTGGCCACTAGAAAAACACATAAAAATAACTGCAATGACTACAAGCAAACAACTAAACAAGACAATAAGGAAATAAATAAGCAAGCAATTAACGCTAGCCTATTACCGTTATTACACATATTATATCCACTGGGCATCAAGTTCGCCACCAGTGCAAATATAGGGAACAAAGCAGCATATTACATACACTAGCCATCAAAATTGGCAACCAGTGCAAATAAACGCGGCAGCAAAACAAGAGCATAACTAAAACAACTTCAGAAGAGCTCAAGAAACGTTATCCTGGGTATCCACCATGCTGGCAATAAGCTTAGCAAGCTTATTAGCTTTGTCCTGTTTGGCGCTAAATCCTCCAACGCTTGTTGTTGCACCAGAAAGTATGCATCTGAATGCTCCAGGGACTTCCGCAGTCCTTCCGCTTCTTGTCGCAGCACAGCTGATCGATGTCTTTCAGCTTGTAGTTGAGACTCAAGAAACCGAACTGATTCAGATAGTGAGTTTGAATAGCTTGTGCAAGCGGTAGTGGCCAGTAACTCGAACACTAAACCAAGAAAGGACTTTGGGGTTGTCTCACTGTCTTCGAGATAGTCTTCCTTAGTTGTTTTATCAGCTTTGTTGGAGACCAACAAGGATGTGTCACTATCCTGAACCTTATATGCATTACTTCCTTTACCATTGCTTAATAAGGCACTCTTCCCCAATATTCTGTCAGCATTCTAAAAGAAGAAACAAGCAGACGCATAACATGTTTAGCATGTACTACTATATGAAACTCATTTCGGTGAACCAGTTCATTAGTAAGGTGGACATGATTAAACTACCAAGTCTTCTATTGCCAAGTACTAGTACATAATAAAAGCATCAAACAAACATATATATATGTATATATATATATATGTCCTATGGTCACTGCATTGTCTTGCCAAATCAAAATAGAGACACGGTTCAAATCATATCAGTTCAAGACAAAGCAGCAGCGAAAGAATACAAAGCATGGGAAACTACACGACACAACAAGATTTCAGATGGGTACCACGGGTCTACATGTATAACAACACTATTGGCTCTGTTGTGATGCTAGTAATGTGCATGATATGAGAAGTCAAATGTATACACAATTGAAATTGAAATCAACAGAGCTATTGATAAGAGCAAACCTGTTAAAGAAACATGCGTGAACATACCTGTTGTGCCCTTGGAGTTTCGATTGGATCCTTCAATTTAAAAATAAGTTTGTATAAGTAAATACAGTGATACAAGAGCAAAGTAGTATGCACGATAGCAATCATAGTTAAAAAAGGCACGCCTAAGCGAGCGCTTAAGCGCGCCTAGGCTCCAGTCATTGGCAAAACGCATTGCGCATAACTACGCTTAATCTGTGCATAACTGCGCATAAGCATGCTCTTTGGTTAGTAAAGCGCAATGCAAAACACACAATTAACGCCTAACGCTTTTTTGAACTATGATAGCAATGGAATCTTAAATTAGAACAGTTGTTCTTCAGGTTTAGGCACTTGTTCTACATGAACAGAGTACAGTAAGACGCAAGAATATAGTACTTAAAAAATAGAAAATGAGCTCATAGACCTTACCACATTCTTGGTTCCGGACCAGTACAGAACAAGGCGTTCCCAGTGATCGTCCAGTAAATGTTTCTTAGGAGAAAGTATGGGAATTTGATGAGTTTCTTTGCCAGTGAAGTATGTTTTCTTCAAGTAATTCCGATACTTCCACCAAGCATTCTTGAAGATAGCAGAGGTATTAGCACAGGTTACCTCATCCTGAGTTTCGAAAACCGGTCCTTCTCTATAAGTATCAGTGCTGCCAATTCATCACATTTCTTACTAACGAATAAAGTGACACAGTTTAAAATAGCATTAACACAATATGGTATTGTTCAGGTCAAGGCATGGCAGGAAATGGCATTGTGAAGGAGTTGGCAGCTTCACAACACCACTAGATTACAGATCAAGAACTCATAAGTATCAATGGTTAGTGTGTTGTCAATTTATCCCATTTCAGATTGGCAAAATAAGATCACTTGCTCTGTATAGTTTAATTTACATGGTATGAAGAAGGAACTTGGTTGTACAACTGAAAACTTAAATTGAGAAGGACAAACTTTTGTTTATGAAGTACATAATAAACTTTAAACATGCAATTTGATGCAAACACCAAAAATAAACAGTTGTTGCAGTCATGCCTATCCAAATACACACAACAAAGTTTGAGGGCTTGAGAAGGTCAAACTTACATTATTGGTGAAGGCAGGCTCTATAAAGCCCTTGTCCATGCTGATGGGGGGGGGGGCAATTCAAGAAGTTTACCACATAATCTTCTTCATAACCATTGCCTTTATTCTATACTTTGTTAAGAGCAAATATAGATGTGACAATATAAGAAAAAATGGAGAATATTTAAGATAAGATGAAGAGGATGCTACATAACCAAGTAGCTATAAATGTAAGTACAACGATACAGGCAAAAGGTACAGCCAAGAGCAATGCAGAGCTAAACTTCTTTAGTACCATCGGTGTTATCCAACCTTATGGTAAGAGTAAATATAGATCTTATGTGTAGAAAATGGAGGGCAAAGGAAAATAAGTTGCAGAGTGATGGTACATGAACAACTACCTGTCAATATAAGTACACTAATAAAGGACAGCAGGTACTTACAAGAACAATGCAGAGCTAAAAAATTTAATTGACATTGGATATATTCTACACTAATGTAACCATTCATATAGATCAGATAATTTGGAGCGAACAATTGCTAAGCAAGTTATCATGCATACCACTGTCACATAATGAACCAGGTATGCATGCAAGTATAGTGATACATGACAACAGGTACTAAGAAGAGCAAAGCAGCGGGCAGCATATTTGCGATATCCCGTCGTTCTTTTCAAACTGGAATTCCTTTTCGAGCAGATTTCCTGCAAAAAATATCCGTAAGGCACATGCAGAAAAGTAGAAGTTCAAATTTTCATGCGATATCATAGACAGTACCTCATCCTCGGAACGAGACCAGTGCATAACAAGGTTTTTCCATTCAATGTCTTCTAAATTTAGCATAGGAGACTTCACCAGAAATTCGTTCATGGACTTGCCATCAAAGTGTGATTTCCTCAGGTAACACCGATACTGCTGCAATGCTTCCTTGAAAAGCGCAAGCAAGCTTTGTTCGTCATGACTATCCAGATTGACCGTCGCCCACTTGCAACAGTTTAATGTAAATCATTGATGTATTCAATCAGCAGAAAACAAAAAAATAATCACCATGAATAATAACACTTACACTTAAGTGGGACAAGAAGATGTGAAAATGGTGTTTGTCTTCACTATAATCTTCCCATGATGGGAATATATGCACGTAGTCCCTAACAACATTGAAAGCATTGTCTTTTAAACAGGGAATAACTGGAACGGGGTTCCAATCTGCAGGATTTGGCCGTCTCTGCAGTTGGGATAGGTCTTCGGCCGATGGACTTGCTATACTTTTTGCTAGAGTGGGATTTTTCTGTGATACGGCTGGTGCTATGGCAACTGAAATCGGCATACCTTTTGCTAGAGTGCAGGTCCTGTGTGGTGGGGCTAGTGGTGTGGCCAGTGAAGTATGTGTATAGTCTGCTGGAGTCGGTCCTACGTTTTGTGTCACTGGTTGTACAACCAATATAAGTGGGGTGATGTCTGATTTCTCCAGCACAACCACATTTTTCAAGGACTTTGCTGGTGCTCCTTCAGGTTCGGCAATCACCCTCTTCCTTTTTGATGTCTGATGCACAAGAAGATCATTTGAGTGAAAAAACATGGTACGGTGACAGATGGAATATGTATTGATAATGGATGGGCATGGCATCTCGACATATATGATGAGTAAACTAAGCAGATGGCGGTGCAACAAAGTAGAAGAAATGCAAGACAACATATGCAAGATACGCGCAATCAATAAAACCTTGCCAAATTAGAACATGCACCTTGATGGGTGAATAGGACATGCCATCTTCCTTTGACTCCTCGAGGTTAGAATAGTCATTAGGATCATATTCTGAACAAGAATCAACAGGTGGGGAGCATATGAGTTTCATTGCATCCAGAATGGCACTCAATGCCTTGGTGCCAATTTTGTAAGTCATTGGAGTGTTTAGCTTCAAGAGTGGACTGCTGCTAGTGCGACACAAAGTAGCAACACAGATCATAGTGTACATATAACGGGAAAACCATAAGCATCAGAGTAAAATCAGCAAAGTGGAACTTGCTGAAATATATGTGCTAGTATTGCCGGTACGGCTAGAAAGGCTTCGGATACCAGCTCTCTTCAGCTGAAGGTGCAGTACTATTAATATCAGTGTAACTCTCAAAGGCGACACAGCTCCCCGCATTTCCTTGCTATTCTTATAGGATTCAAGTGGGCAGGCCACTACAAATCCTATTCCCATGTTTACAAAATCCTACGAATCAAAGAGGCCCGAAGAGTTCAAAGTGTCCATCACAACCGACCGTATAGACCTCTACACTGCAAATGTCCCTGCTCATCTTCACTACAAGGAACATACTGTACTACTATTATACTCCCTCCGTTCCAAAATATATGTCTTGGTAGAGATTTCCACTATGGATCACATACATATGTATCCAGATACATTTTAGAGTGTAGATTCACTCATTTTGCTCCATATGTAGTCCATGGTGGAATCTATACAAAGACTTGTATTTAGGAACAGAGAGAGTACTTATTAAAGAAGAACGAAAGAGGAACATGCTAAAGAAGAGCAAGCATATTTTGGATAATAAAATGTTCGTTGCGCAGTGCCCACACATGATGAACCAGTGCGCATTAAGAAAGCAACTCCCTGTTGTCTCTCTATATGTGGTGCACGTGCTTTTTCGAAAGTAAAGTAGTACCATTAGCCGACCAATTAAATGTTATCTGTTTTAGTAATATCAGCATCATATCAGATTCGTACTTGAGCAACAAGTTTGGAATTATGAGTGGCACGTTGTTTAGCTTGATGGGTTCAGGAGCAGTGCTAAGAAGGTATGATGATGGTACTTAATATAAAGGCATGTCTGCATGCAAGTCGCGTGACTTTTGTCATTTGGGTCAGTCGACCATTTCAGGCGGTTGGATGAAGATCCTACGTCTCCTAACCCTTCTTCTTCCTCATCTCTGATTCTTCCCATACAGAACACCGCATGGGCCGCCGGCCGGACCACCGACCCCCACTGCCTGTGTTCCTCTGCCACCCCCCCCCCCCCCCCCCCCCCCCCCCCCCCGAGTTTTCTTCGTTCGGTGAGGCCCCACCACCGCCCCACAACCACCGCCCGCACAACCACCGTCCCCACCCGAGACCCTTCGTTCGCACCAGCGAACTCCAGCAAGCTCTGACAAATCGACTGACCCAATTTTTAAATTTAGTCTATTGTGATTTAACTAGTGTGGAATATAAAAGGGGAAAACCATAATCATTGGGAGTATAGTGTTGAGCGTGCCATGGCGGATCTGAAGGTGCAAACCGGACAAAGGCAACTTCGCAACCAATGTTTGCTTTCAACTAGCAAGTAAGTGATGGACAAGAAATCAGAGTAAAGCAGTGGCGATCTATTTTCTTGCTGTGATAAATAAGTTGAGAAGATACGAAAGAGTACCGCCTCTGGTGCGGCGCCGTGTATGCATCTGCTGAGAATTTGACGGTGCTGCGGTAGCGATGGCTGTTGGCGGTGTGGAAGAAGATCTAGGAGGGTAGACGGTGGTGGCGGGGCGCGGTGGAGAGATGGTCGTAGGAGCGGCGCCGGCAAGGTGGACGACGGCGGGGATGAAGCGAGAGGACGGGATGCAAGGATCCCGGTCCAAAGCCGTGGATGAGAGAGGTCGATCTCTCGTAATGGACGGCAGCGTTGGGGTATCAGCTCCAGCATGGTGGAGGAGGACGGTGGTGGATGGGGTGGCGGACGGAGGAGGCTGGGGTGGAGAGGGTGTTTTGGCGCTCACGGAGTACGAATGGGGAAATGGAGGTAGAGAGGAAGGGGGGAACCATGTCTTCAGGGCACGCTTGTCTCAAATGCGAGGAAATTTACAAACTTAGCCCCTGTTTCAAATTTCCTACATCACAACAATATTAGTTGGTTGGGGATAGGACGGTAATCTCGCATACACCGAATATTTGCCGACGAGAGTTTGTTTTTGGCGCCCACCGTGTATGAATGGGGGAGGGAGTCGATTTCGGCCGAGGACACACTGTGTTTTAGTGCCCACCGTGTATGAATCTGGGTGAGAGGCGGTTATGTCACGTTTGAGTGAAATTACAAACCTACCCCTATCGAAACCTATAGAAATCGAGCAGATAGGCTTTGTGTGGCAGGGATAGGCAGTAGTAATTTCCATCTCATAGATTTTGGTTTCGGGCGGTTACTGCGACTTTCCCCGCTTCATTCAAATTTTGCAGAGTGCATGTTTACCGTGCCAACTCAATTTGAATCCTGTTTGTATTCTATTTTTTCGAGCGGGATCCATTTTCGATTGGAATAAAATTCTATATGCATCATTTTTTATATATACTTTCAAAAGCACAACAAAGAATTCTGCTCCTTTATATGTATAATATGATTTACAAATACAATGATCTCAAAATCATAAGGTTGAATTCAAAAAATTAAACCAAATTATGTTCTACTAAAATGTATGGATCAGTAATATCTACATATTAAATAACATAGATGCGCGTGAATTCATATGAGTATGCATGTTTGATAGATCAATTTTGGTTCGAGTATGGATTACATGTATCATCATCTCGAATTCAAATATTTGAATCCCTTTTATGTTCACTCCTTTCACGCCCATCTCTCGCGCATGCATGCTCCTTCATGTAGCTATCACTCTCTTTTCTCCAGCTCACCCGCACGCTCACTTCATGTTTCTCCTATCCTCGCAAACATGGTCTCTCGACGTCTCCCTTGAGAAGTGTCACACTCTCCCTATCATTATACATTACACGGTTTTCATTATCTTTCACGTCTCTACCGTTCTCTCGTATCACTAGGTACCTAAGCTTTCTTTTTCACCGCCACACACATAGTCTCCAGTCGTCTTTCACTTTGTCTTTCTCTCTATGGGGTTCTCTCACACACCCTATATGTCTCTAGAGATAAATCATACCACTAAAATTACTCTCTCTCTCTCTCCTGTAGACAAAACATTTGTTGCGGTCTCCTTTTCGTCTCCATCCCAGACTGACATTATTCATTTGTTTACCGATCAGACAAAATCCCCCCTCTCTCTCACACACACACACCACTCCTGCTTCCACTTCCCTTCCCGACTACCATCTCTCTCTCACACACAAAACTCTCGCTTTCGCACCCCGACTCATATTTCTCTCACAAACATTTATCGACTAGCCTCTAGATAGGTTTATACACCCGCACACTCGTGCTTCCACTATCGCATACATGTCTCTCTCCCGCTCGTTGTATCTATGTAGATTTTTCTTCCCTTCTTGAGACACGCCCTCTCGATCGTGCACACACACACTATCGCCTCATTTTAAGCTGATACCTCTCGCACACACACTCTTTGTGTCTTTGTCACACATGCACTCCATCCTCCTCCTCTCTCCCTCTCTCTCTCTCTCTCACATGGGCTTTTTGCAACAACTAGCAAGATGCCCATGCGTTGCACGGAACATCAAGATGCATTGTATGAGTAGCTTATCTTGTGGGAGAAAAGGATGAACAAGGGAAGGCCTTATTTGCAAGTGTGGAGAGGGGTGTGGGTATCTTTTTGCAAAATTGCCATAGTTTCCTTCCTATCCGTCAGATATAGATCGGACGGCCTATATTGTAGGATGGCAGGCACACGATCATCACCGACTATGCTTTTTATAAGAGTAGGGATAAAAACAGAGTTGGTGATGATGGTGGGCCTGCCATCCTACAATATAGGCCATCCGATTTATATCTGACGGATAGGAAGGAAACTATGGCAATTTACCAGCACTCCTCTCCACATTTGCAGATAAGGCCTTCCCTCGTTCATTCTTTTCTCCCACAAGATCTTGATGTTCCGTGCAACGCACGGGCATCTTGCTAGTAAGAGTAGAAATTAGACATATACCTCTTCTCGAATCTTGAAACCAACAACATTCCTCCCTTATCTCATCAAACCCGCCAAAGGAATATATTTTGAGTGAAACATAACATATTTTTAGTGATATACGTATTTCAAAACTAGACTTTTTTCTATCAAATCGGTGAATATGTATTAATCTACTCAGATCGTGTGGCAACGCATGGGCACATTGCTAGTAGTTATTATAATTTTTTGGACACCAGACAAACGGTGGAGTACATATACGAAGAGAAGAGGCGCACGCACGCAGTCGGTCTCTCGCTGCCTCGCATACATGAGTGTTACGTAAAGGCAACGTTAACAAATAAACCCTAAAACCCTAGGTGCATGATTGCTGCATTCGCAGGTACCGGGTATGTGGTGGAGCGCACCTTTGTAGGAATAGTCAGCTCGCGTGATAATTTGATCCATAGGAGTTGATGGTCTGGACCACAGGTGAACGACTTGGAGGAGGTGGCTCGCCAGTTGCCACAGATCGAGTAGCCACGTTTAAAATATCATTTTTTAGCGGGGTTAAGAGTTTCGATTTTCAACGGCGCGTTATAAGTACTAAGTAGTTTTTAGAATGATTGGTATGGAGCGAAAATGGAATTCATAGTACTACATACCTCCTTGGCGTATGGTTGTATGGGTTTATGTTGCAAGATGTTGAACCTGGTAGTTCTAGGGCAAATATTATGGTTTAGATTTAGATGTGGGTTTCCAGTAATGAAAATCGGAAGGGGGGAACCCTTCTTTGATTAAAAAAAACTACTACCTCCGTTCTGGTTTACTAGTCCCCATCGTATTTTGGGTCAAAGTTTGTCCATGAATTTTACTTGTAAAATGTGAATGGAAAATGAGATTTTGTTATACCCAAACAAAAAAGGACTGGAGGAAGTGATTGCTCTAACACAGATGCGACCTCTCATAGCGCAGGCATTGAACCGGCGCGCCGGCCAAGAGGGCCCCACTCGCTGCAGGCCCGGCTGAAGACGCCTCCTCGCCGCATGCAACCGGCTTCAGACTGCCCCGCCTGCCTTCATTGAATCCGCGTGTGTACCGGCAACACGTCCTTCCGCTAGCCGATCGGCAATTTAGAACACAAAAAATGACCAAAATATAATTAATTACGCATGGTCTTGACTTGTTGTGCTCGCAATGGTAGCAGGAACTAAGGTTTTTCTTTATTCATAACTCTCCTCAATTTTTTTGGCTTTGAAGCGAATCATGGTTGTGGACATTATGTATCAATGTGCAGATATCTGTGAACATGAGTTTGATGTGGAAGTTGAACTTGGAATGTAGGGCTTGCGCGTGAACTATACCATGTCAAATGCTTCGTCTATTATTGTTTGGAAAGTAATTGTTGTTATTACATGACCCAAAAAAAATATTTTGTGCCACATCAGTAGATGCACGGACATCACAACAGGCATGCTGACTGGATAAACATTTGGACCTAGCTACTATGAAGGAAATTTTGTATTGACAATAGTTTTAGATAGCAGGAGATGCCCAGCCTACTCTGCCTCTGCTGGCTTAATTCTGGCTTCTTCCATCTCTTCTTTGGCATGGGTGAAGAGAGCATCTGATTGCTCTTTTCGCTTCTTCAGGAAATCAGCTACATTCTCAAGGGCTGCTGCACACTTTCTTTCAGCCTTTACTAGAGCCACGAGGACACGAACTAACGACTCCACCTGGCTTGTGTGTAATCCAACATCATCTAGGAATTTGCACCTTGTGTCTAATCCAACATCATTAGGGAACTGGCACCTTGTGTGTAATCCAGCCTCATTTTGGAAACATGATCTCGAGGTTGACCATACTTCCCTCCTTGCAGGAACTGCATCCTGACATGAAGTTACTCCCTCCGTTTCTTTTTAGTTCGTGTATAAGATTTGGTCAAAGTCAAACTATGTAAAGTTTGACTAGCTCTACAGGAGAAAATATCAATATTCATACTATGAAATCAATATTACTATATGCATGATGAAATTAATTTTCATAATATATAACTTTAGTATTGTAGATGTTGATATTTTTTACTAAAAATTGGTCAAACTTTACAACGCTCGACTTTGACCAAATCTTATATGCAGACTAAAAAGAAACAGAGGGAGTACTTCTTTTTTAGATCAATACTAGCAACCCAGATCCATTTAGTAGAAGCCAGATAAACATAACTCGGAGAAGTGAATTCAAAAGGAAAAAATATAAAAACAGACTACAAGGTGAGAACACCCACTTCCTACATCAAGCTAAAAAAGAAAACATTAGGACGATTAAGACTCTTCTTATTACACATCGAAGAACACGAGGCTTAAGAGAAACAAAAACTACAACATATACACATCAAAGAACACAAGGCTAAACGAAAGTAATTAAAAGGGTGTTACTTACCAAAGCTCGTTTTACAGGTTCAGTGCAGCTCCTCTTTAACTTGTCACACTCCTTGAAGATGTCCCCAATATCCCATGTTTGGTCTTCATTGCTCCTTTGCATGTTCGCACTCGTGGTTTTAAAATCTCAACATGGCAAGAAAAATATACTACTAGTAATACTCGTGCATCTTGTGGGCAACATTGAAGCACTCGTCTGCCATGCTAGATCATCTCCAACAGAATCGCAACGCGTGACGCTTTAAAAAAGCATTTATAGTGCTGAGATCGAGAAGTAGAGATAGAGAGTAGAGACTAGAGAGTAGAGGATAGTTCTCAGCATAGATAAATAAAAAATAGATTATTCAACTACTCCTCGTCGTCCGACTCCTCCTCGGTGATGTCCTCCTCCAATGTCTGACTGTAGGTGTGAAGATACCGATCGTCGTCGGATATCCAGGGCGACGCTGCTCCTAGCCTCAAGTTGAATTGAGTGTCTGCTTTTCTCCTATGCTTGTCCTCGCGATAGGCGGCTCGCTCCACCCTCCTCTTATCCCTCTCCGCCCTCCTTTGTGCGTAGAACTCGCGCTCGTTGATGATGTCCTGTGGGAAGCGTTGGCACCACAGCGCCATGGCTTCCTCGTCCATCTCGTTGATGCGGAGACGGTGCTCCCGCCTCCGGTTTTCGCGATGATCCTCGTCGGTGATAAACCATGGCAGAGGCGCGAGCTCCTGTGCCCGCTCCCATGTCGACATGTTGGGGAAGTTCAATGTTCTATGAGGCCACCGGAGGCGCCACGCCGCCGCGCCGTACGCGCGGGCGGCCTCGTTGGCGGTGTCGAAATTGGCGAGGCCGAGGCGCATCCCACGGAACCGGATCTCGGCGGAGAAGCCGCCGGAGGGGCACGCGCGGACGCCGCGGTATCCCCAAGTTTCCCAGCGACGCGGCGGCATGGTGGCACGACGGCGGCGAGGCGAGAAAGAGCGGTGGTGAGGCACGGAGCGGGGAGAGAGCAGTGGCAAGGCACACGGCGGTGGGAGGGCGTTGGATTTTATAAAGCGCGCCAGACGCCGCACGCCAAAACTAGCGCACGCCCAGCCGCTTTTCCCCCGCACGCGCAATCCTTTCCCGATGCCTCTGCTATCTCTACTCTCTTCTCTACTGTTATATTTATTTTATATTTAATATTTATCTCCACTTCTCTACTCTCTACTTTTTTTCCTTTCTCTACTCTTATAAAAAAACGAAGTTGGTGATGATGGTGTGCCTGCCATCCTGCAATATAGGCCGTCCGATTTATATCTGACAGATAGGAAGGAAACAATGGCAATTTTACAAAAAGATACCCACACCCCTCTCCAGATTTGCAAATAAGGCCTTCCCTCGTTCATCCTTTTCTCCCACAAGATAAACTACTCATACAAATGCATCTTGCTAGTTCTAAAAAACATTCCATCATTTGCCACACTACTGGTTGCAGATGAAAAACCTACCCCAAGCACAGCGCGATACAGGAGCGACACACAATTACAAGCTGATATTCTATTGGACAATGGAGGCTATAACCAATTACTTTTACGGGAACAATAGCACCCAGGAAATTTGAAGGGTAGGTATGAACAAAATTGGAACTGCACATGTATTGCTAAGTGATTCAATACACACATTACCAATCGAGGAGGAGAACGATGGTCACCGCGGCCTCTGTGAGTCATGGTCGGCAATGGGAGTCAGTTCATTGTCCATGGAGGTGGTGCTTCTGCGCTTGGCATCAGCTTCCGGGAAGCAGAGCAGAGACCGTGGAAGATGGTGTCGGGGAAGAGGCTCCGTGTACGACGACGACGGTGGACCGGCTCCAGTGCGGCGTACGAGGTCGTCGATGAGGCAAATGCACTATGGTGGACGAGTGCGCCGATGTAGAAGGGGAGGAGCACGAAGGCTGTGGTGCCGTGGAGAAGTCTATTTTGTGGTGGGGATAGAAAATGGGGAGTATTCAGGTGTACTACTCTGGGTGCCGGGTAGGGTTGGCTGGGTAGGGTGAACCTGAAGTTACGAAAACAGCCCCCTACCAACCGTCATCCGTAGGCCTATTCCGAAGGCTATGATGGTAACTTCCCACTGCTCGAATCAGGGTCGCGGGAGATTTTCCCGCCGACCTCAAAATTTTGTGACACTTAACTCCCCGTGTGGCGTGTTGGGCAATTCGGCTAAGCAACTAGCGAGTAGTACTAGTAAACTCTACATATTAGGTTTGACCAAAGTCAAACTTCCTAAAGTTTGACCAAGTTTATAGAAAAATATAAAAATTTACCATAACAGATATGTATGATGTGAAAGTACATTCAATAATGAATCTAATGGTATTTATTTGTTATTGTATATGTTAATATTTTTTGTTATAAACTTTCTGAGAGTTTACAAAACTTGACTTTGACCAATGCTAATACGCAAACTTAAATAAAAACGAAGGGTGTACACATTTGTTTTCTTAGTATGTAGTGAATTAATCATTTGTTGAAATTGTGAAATAAATATATTAGGCTACTGACTTCGAATGTAATGGTCTATACAATTCAATAGTTACAATCATTGTCGAATTCCAAGATGTATATGAGGTCTATAGTACTTCACAACATGCTCAAACTCACATAATCCCAGTCAAATGACAATCAAAATGCATTTCATAGTTATTACTTTGTAGGATGCAACAAAACCAACAATAACTCTACATCAGCCATTATAAAAGCAACATTTTGAACATATCCCAAGGTGTGAATGAAACGTGCAGAGAGAGCTTGCGAAGATGGAGCAGATAGGGCGGGAAAGATTGTATGTATGTGGACGAGAGAGTAGGAGACAAACCTAACGAAATAGAGAGAGAGATAGAGAGAGAAAGAGAAAGGAAGAAGTTAGGTCTGTGAGAAAGATGGAGACATGTAATATATGTGAGATGCGTGTGCATCCAGATTCTGTACACGTGGAAGGAGAAGAGACAACAGGTTTGATGAGAGAGCTGGAGAAACATGGACGAGAGGGGAAGGATCTCGTGGGTTGAGGGATTGATAAATTTGTGCGGGGGAGAGAGGGATTGGTAATTTTGTGCGAGACAGAGAGAGGGTGGGAGGAGGAGTCAGTCAGTCGTCGTCACATCATCCTGCTTCCAAATGGCCCCGCATTCTCTAGCGCAGTGTGGTCGCCGTCTTCGGTCTCCTCGATGCCCTCTTTGAAGATTGAGGTGTTGTGCATGCTGGGGTGCAGAGAAGCACAAGCGAGAGTGGTCTCCATATAACCTTGGATGGGGATGAATTGTTTGCTCGGGGGAGGGGTGTGTGTGTGCTGTGTGCTGTGTGTGTGTGTGTGTGTGCTGTGTGCTGTGTGTGTGTGTCAGATATTGAGAGAAAACAAACCTAAGGAGAGAAATGTGTGTGTATGTGACGGAAAGCTACATGCTAAACAGGGTATTCACGAAGAGATTGTGCGTGCGAGATAGACAGCGATGTGCGGGCCTTGAGGTGGGCAGGGGCCGGGTGAGGGTGTCAAAATGTGCGCGTTGATGCATGTGTTACATGCGATCGTGCGAGGGATGGACGAATCGAGAGAGATGGTTTTTGTGTTACAGATGCTCCTCTCTCTCTCTCTCTCTCTCACACACACAAGCAAAATAGAAGACCGTTCTCTCATGTATACACAACGTATCGGCATCTATCTATGTCTCACTCATGCATGATCATTTGCACATTCACACCTCTCTATGTCTCTATCACACGCACACCGTCTCCACATTGCCCTTCTGCCACAACACACATATGGACACATACACATGTTCTCTCTCAGTCACACACACAAAATCAGTATTAAAAAAACTAGGGCGCACCTAAAACGTCCAAATCAAAATAAACACGAACTGGAGCTAAATTCAAATATATGGAAATATTGTAGAATCAAGAACTTTTCCAGGAAAAAAAGTTGAGTAATATTCGAGGATTGTTTCCACACACACAAAAAGGTTCGGTGGATGTCCTTCGAGCGCGACACGGTGACGCACCGTTCGATCGACCGCGTGGCCGCGGTTCACGCGCTTGCACAGGATTCCGTATCGTGGCTGTGGTAACTAATAAAAACGCTGCCTAGTCTAATGTTTACGTGTACTAGTATGGTTTTCTTTTAAGTTTGACCAACCCTATATAAAACTAAACTAAGCTCGCATACATACACTCATCAATATGCCGCCGCCGCCGTTGCGCATGCCGGCGCCCGCCTGCTCCGGCCAACAATTTCTCGCCCATCACCGCCATGTCACCGCCATCCCTGTGCCATGAAGCCGAAGGCTCGCCCGCTCATGTCGCCTGCAGTCCCTCCTCGCGATGCCGCCGCGCTGCAAAGCACGCGAGAAGCTGGTGGAGCTGTGTCTATGCATGCAGCGTCGCCAGCAAGGAGGAACTAGCGTGTCATTGTCGTCTACGCCCGTGCGGAGGAGGCGCGCATGGTGGCTGTCGCGGCGGAAGCCGGTCGCGCGCTCGTCGAGCCCGCAAACCGGGTGCGGACGCAGAATCTACCTTCGAGACCTTGAATGCCACGTGGATCCTGCAATCTGAAGGAGCAATTTGGGTCAGTCAACTCTTGTGAGCCATTTGATGCAACATGGAAGGCTAGAAGGGCTTCTTCAACCTCCGAAATTGATGCACGGTTCATCTTCTCAGCCCGCCACATGCCTAACCGCCTGCCACCGCCGCCGGGCCCTCCCCTGAATCGCCTGCCACCGCCATGCTCCCCCCACCCCCGCCATCCGTTTAACCCCGGGCATGATCCATTTTTTTCCGGCAGACTGCATTCCACACCCAACACTCATAAGATAGATCATGGGCACCCTGCCACCCTAATATAGATACTGGGGTAGCTTCTCTTCCGTCTTCTTCCTTCACTCCATCGAACTTCTTTCACAAATCGACTGACCCAACTTATAATACTAGTACGAACGTATTAAGTATAGTAGGAACACAAAGATACGAGCAGTAGTGCCAACTGCAAGAACAGTCCAATATTTAGTGCGCATAGTTATAGGCACACATACCAACACGTGAGCTGGAGGTTGCAGCTTGGACGCAGAATACCCCCACCCAGGACATGTGTTGTTGCAGTTTGGCAGAAGCGACAAGTGAGGAGGCTGCATGTGTGCTGCTATGCAAGGCTATTTGGGTCCAAAGTACAAGATGGCTGCCAATGCGCACTATAAATCGGAATTTTTCTAAAAAAATTATACGCACTACATATAGGAACAGAGGGAGACATAGTACTAGTACTACTGTATGTACTAAAGAGTTCAAATAACGAGAAAGAACATAAACATAGTTCTGCTAGGGCCTCAGCACAACACAACCTTGAAAATAAACTAAGCAACTAGTCCGCTTGACACTGCAGTAGAACCAGCATGAGCGACGACACTGCCACCTACTCGGAGTCAGAGTCCATGTCCTCGACTTCATCCTCGTCCCTCTTCGTCTTCCTCTTTGCCGACGCTTCTTTGCTTGAACCGGACACTGGGCTCTGCTTCTTCATCCAACCCTTGTAGATATTTAAACAAAGGTAGGCATCCATTGCTGCGTACATGATGTGATCTTCATCTAATGTCTTTGACTCCCATGCATGATGAAACTCATGGTGAGGCTTCTTAAGTTTAGTGTACGAAGGATCAATCATGGCTGCTGCCAGGGTCATCATTGAAGGTTGAGAGGAGGACACCAGGCTTGCCTTCTGGAGATCGAAGGGCTGGCCTACAACGAGGCCTATCTGACCCATGACATCCCTGTCGTTCCTAAAGTCTACAATAACGAATTTCACTCTTTCATCCTTGAGGAAGATCTTAAAATCCTGGCACTCAACGTCAGCATGGCATATGTGGTAGACCAAGCACACGTTATGTACGCAAACCTGGATCACGGCGGGCTTCTTTTTCTCTGCCTCCTTTAGAATCTTCTCTCTTTGCAGGACTGTGGTGTAGTCAACATCTAGCCCAACGACCCACTCATCCGTTGAACTATTGAACATGCATAGGAAGCGAGCAAGGCATGCTTTCACTGTCGCGGATCCACGTGTAAGTAGAAGACGGGGACGAGTAGGGCGTGCGAATGGCGTGGGGTTGCTGGCTTGCCTGGTGGATAAACGGCTGCAAGCCCCCAAGAGTTCTAGCGAACTATGCGGGACCCACTAGATGTCATGTCTACTAGACCCATATCGTAGGCCTGACGATATAGCTTCTGCCTGTTCGCACGCCATGCCGGCGCATGGGTAACTTCATTGAATTCCATCGACCATCCCGCCTCCCATGACCTTCGCCTCCCTCGCATGGTCGCGCCCTTTGAGACTTCGACCGGCTATAAATGAGCAATCTTTTTTCCTACTCCGCATGCATGATACTCCCTCTGGTCCTTTTTACTTCCGTCAACCGTTTGCAAAGTGTTTGACCAAGTTTATACTAAAAATATCAATATCTACAATACTAATTATAATGAGTATAAGAACTACGTTTTATAATGAGTATAAAAATATTGATTTGACATTGTGAATGCTGATGCATTTTTATATAAGTTTGGTCAAAGTAGAGGTACATTGACTTCGGACAAAACTTAAATGCACAATGCAGACTTGTTCCTCCTTCCAGGTGTGTGCCATGTCCTATATTGTCATCACAACAAGAGCTATTAGAGTACTACTACCTCCCTTCTAGTTTAAAGGGCTCGATTCAAAAATTTCACCTACTCTTAGCAAGATAGAGGCGGTGGAATAGTTTTTGTAGTCTGCAAAAGTACTCAACTAATAATGTTGTTCTTCACAAAAAAATGTGTTTACCAATGCATGCATGAACACTAGTTACTCTAACCCCGCTCTCTTCTTTAATTCTTTGCAACATCAGCATGTTTGCTATTCCCGTGTGAATGATGCCAGCTAAGATACCACCATTATGGCCAGCCTTAATCATCGCATGCAATAATTTAGTGCACCTTGAAATATGAACATGTGTGGGGCGTGTATGTTTTTAATGACTTGAGACTATACCTAGCCCGACATGCAAGATGAGATTTATTATGCACCATTCCCCATACCTGCAGGAAGCCCGTTCGTCTCCAAATCTTTTCCTCTCCTTGTGTGGAAACAATATGCCTGCCAGACTCTCCTTCTCCCTCCGGTGGTCCCACCACTCCACCCCGTGTGGAAAAAATATGCATGCAGGACTCCCCCCCCCCCGCGCGTTCGTCCAATCCATTGTGACCAGCAATATTTCCACCCCTTCCCTCCCCCGTAATTTACTCCAACAAATATGCCCACGTACTACCTCCTTTCCGGTTTATAGGGCTCAATTCGAAAATCTCACCAACCAAGCTAGATGATGAGTGGTGGAATAATTTTCATGGTTTGTAAAAGCACTCAATCAATGCGCTTGTTTTTCTCAAAGAATTGTGTTTACCAATACATTAATTGCAATGCATGCATGCATGAAGTACATGCATTGGTCAAGTTTCTCATAATCCTCGCATGCAATGAATTAATGCACCTTGAATTCTGAGCATGTGATGGGAGTAGCTGTTACGTTAATCACGCAACATATCTTCCGGGACGCTGCTTCAGTTACTTAATTGTAGGTGCATTGGGTCACTGACATATGGGCCCAACAGGGGTCTGGCCCACATGTCAGTGACGCAACTGGACCTGCAGTTAAGTCAGTGCAGCTCAGTCCATATCTTACATTGGTGTGCCATTGCTCGCTATAAATACTGCGCCTCCCACGGCATTCGGAAGAACGCTCACGTTCGTCGCTATCTCCTCCCCTCCCTCTCACATCGACCACCATGGCATCGCCACTCCCAAGCCCTAGGCGCCCCTCGCTGCACCGCCTGGACGGTCACGTGTCGCCGTTCCGTACCTCGCCACCACTAGTCAAGGAGGACGTGTCGGTGTTCCACTCCTCACCGCGACGCGTCGAGGTGGACGCATTGGCGTTCCCAATCTCGCCAGCATGCGCGTCGGAGTTCATGTTGGCTCCCCACTATGAGGAGAACGCCACGCCTCCCACCGAGCCCCCCAACCTTCAGGAGCTTTGGAAAGAAATGGATGTCGCCATGTGGGAGGCTTTGCCACCAGCAGACAAAGCCAAAATAGAGGCGGAGAAGAAGGCCGATGAAGAGAAGCGCGCTGCGGGGCAAGCTTCCTGGCAGGTCTATGTCACTTCCAAGAGAGTCAGGCAATTGGCTCTTTGGCAGAAGGCTCGTGCAAGGGCCGTGAGGGTGGCGGAGGACGCCCGTGCCAAAGCCCTGAGTGCAGTCGGGCCCAAGTGCCTCATCTACGCTTGGCGGTACGTGGACCGGGTGCACGCTTCCAACGAGGAGGAGTACCTGTTGGCGCCGAATCACCACACCGGTGAGATCGCACTCGCCCGACGGCAAGCCACCAATCAGCACCTCACGAGTTGCGAGGCTAAGGAAGAGGTGTTGTGTCGGCACGCTGGGAAACGACCGCGCACCAGGGCACTCGTGGCGCGCCGCAAGCGCTCCTACGAGCGCCGTGGCTTTTAGTAGGAGTATAATTTTTGTTTCGTAAGGCGATCTCATTAGTTTTGGGACTCAAATGATAAATCCCGAACATTCAGGAATTATTAGCGTCCTTAATTAAGTATGTAAAAGGGAAAGTTTGGAAACCTTGTGTATTCGTACGCATTTTGTAAGTACGTGCATATAGCACAAACTTTACTATATACTATCGCACTACACGTCTCTCTCTCTATATGCTTGCAGACTATGCTACTCCCTCCGTCCAGGTCAATAAGTCATCTTTGGTTGTGCATCGTGACCAAGAAGGAGGGAAGACTTATACACCTAGACGGAGGGAGTAATACTATGACTTATGTACGTGCAAATGCACGTTTTAACATTACGTTGTGGTTTTTGTAAAAGTAGAAAAACATCACTAGTCAAGCTTGTGAAACGATTCAATGCAAAACAAATGCAAAAATGCTCATTTGATTGTTTACTTTTAGCTTCCTTCTCTGTGGTTATTTCTCTATCGTACTTTGTACGGAGTATCTCACTGGTCGGAAAGGCATGCAAATTCCCAAACCGCTTCCTACACCCTGTATCGAATTTTTTGCCTAATAAGTTGTGGCGTGCAATTGGAATTCCAACTTGAGTACTACTACTAGAAGGAGTACCAGGGGATAGTTCTTTTAGGCTTCTAGATTAGTAATCCCATAACTACTACCTCTGTCCTGGTTTATTTGTCCCCATTGTAATCTGTGTCAAATTTTGATCATAAATTTAACTAATGAAATGTTAGTGCATGTCACATGCACTAACATTTTATCAGTTAAATCTTTGGTAAAAATTTAGCACAAATTGCAATGATGACGAATAAACCAGGACATAGGTACTAGTAGTAGTTTAGAAGCCCAAATAAATGAGTGAGGTGCCTTAACGTTACTCTCCACTGTGACTAGTCTTATGGGAAAAGCTGGGGAAGCCGCCAAAAGAACTGGCCCTAGGAGTAGTAGCTAGGGATACTAGGAGTAGTAGCTAGGGATCGAGTGCGCGAGATGAACCGGAGAAAGTAAATGCAGAGAGGTGAAATGCAAAAAAGATGGAGGGATGTGATGGTTGCTTGTCCGTTTATTTTACCAGGCCACTTATTACTGGGAGTGGTTGGGTTTTGTGATATGACGGCTTTACTGCCGCGCCACGAGCGGGGTGAGACTCCCGTGCAGCGTTGCCTCTACACTAGTACTACATCGGGCATGGTTTATCACCCACTGAATTTGACTAAAGATTTAACTAACAAAATGTTAGTGCATGTCAACAAAAACAATATCGTTGGATTCGTATTTGAACATAGTTTTCAATGATATAATTTTAGGTGACATGCATCATCAATTATCGTACTATATATAATGTTAGTTCAATTTTTGGTCGTACTAATCTATACTAAGGTGCCCATGCGTTGCACGGAAGAGTGAAATGCATTGATCGGGCAGTTGTTTATTTTGACAAAGGATGTGGGGGTCATCTCATGTGTAACGGGTATCGATAGGTTTCTTTGGATATTATTTCATCTCTAGAGCTCACAAACATCCAGGTGAAATAGATAAAAAGTATCTTTTGCAAACAAAGGCGTTCAACTGTTCAACCTGCATCCAAAACTTGTGAAGAAATAACTCTTATTGTGCTTTGCAAGAAATGGTCTTCAAGAATTATTTTTTGAGTATCCATGTTATACATGTTGGCTACAGATGACATGGCACTTTCTTATAGTCAACAGTTGGCTATACTATTTAAGTATTAACCATGCCCTCATACACCTAGACGGAGGGATTAAATCAGGATGACTTGGAAGGGGGCAGAGGATATGTAAGAAATGGTTCATCATAAGTATTCACCAGTACTGTAGTAAAAATTCATACATGGAAGATTCTAGACTAAACCATAAATGGATACACTTTTATTCATGCGCGATACTCCAATAGAGCAAGTTCATGCATGGAAGTCTCCACATGCTTAGACAGCGGATTGCATTGAGCGAAGACTAATGATCAACATTTAACTTGGTAATGCAGATGTCCAGGTAAACCTCCTTGGAGTCCCCGTCCACATTGTTGGGGGTCAAATCATGCCATGCGTCTTCCATGTCCACATCGGCGGGAAGGTCCCAGCTCGGCACAGTCCTAGTCAGCTTGACATAGCCAGTGTCACCGCCCATGTACCTCCGAGGGGTAGTAATAGTGAGCACGCACCCGTACATCGGCCTCGTGTCAGTGTCAGCGTCAGCGGCGTCGCCCCTGACACACACTACAGAGACGGGGCGGCGGCCTACGCGGGCCTCGCCGGTGCCCACGATCAAGAGGAAGACGCTGCCGTCCTCGTCCGAGACTAGCAGGCGGCGGTGATCCTCCAGCCACTCCGGCACGGTGAACGGGTAGCACGTCTCGTACTTGATGTTCTTCGCCAAGGGCCAATAGTGATCACCGCACGCCTGCGTGAGGTGATGCACGATGTCCGCCGGCGAGCCCCAAGACGGCATCGGGCACTCATAGCAGTAGACGAAGGGCTCCTTAGAGTCATCGACCAGGCCATCCATGAAATGGGAGTGGCTGTAGGGGACGTTCTGCCAGTTGAATATATGAGCAAGTTACTACGAGATTTAGTCCGAATAAGCACAAAATAAATCATGACGACTATAACAGATATTAAACTAATCATCCGGACTAGCATAGTAGATGAACAGATCGAATCTAGGACACAGACTAGAAATATGAATTCTACCACGATTTCAAACAGGAAGGACAGAAACACATATGGTGCAACGGGAGCAGCACCATTGGCGTTCAGGTTGTCGCCCATGTCGTTGAGGAAGAGGTTGCTGAGGTCGGGGAAGAAGTCGTCGTTGGTGAAGTCATCGCTACTAGCAGTCGCGAGAGTGCACTCCCAAAATTTCAACAGCGCCCACTGAATGGAGTGCAGGAGGGAGTGGCTATAGGGGACGTTGAGGCCGCCGAATGGAGCGCAGGAGTAGCCCACAAAGCAGTAGATGGTGCTCCTCCCTAGTCTCTATTCTTATCTCTATCTCTACTACTCTTCTTTGTTTTTATAATATACTAGTTGTAGCTATCAAATCGAATAGTACTACGACGTCCGCTTCACGCCCGGCTGAACACGCCTCCTCGCCTCCATCAAACCCCTTCATTAAACCTTTGTACATGACTTGCAGGTTGGCTACAGATTCGTACAGAAAGTTTAAAAGAAATAAATCCATCCTTAATCTTGTATTCTAAGTACTCTGTGGGTTCCACTGCCAGTATAGTAGCGAAAGAAGTATATATTAAAAAAATATAAAAGCTAACGTTTAGGACAGAATTCGAACTTAGGTCATCGCGCTGCGAGCATCCGGCCCGGACCAGTACACTAGGTGTTGGTTGGGGAGAATGCAAGAGATAAACCTTTATAACAACGAGCCCGTCCGTTGCAACGGATCCAAAGTAGAATAATACATATTCACAAATTTGAAAGAAAATAGTTTACTTTTGATATACATATCACTAAAAATATCTTATGTTTCACTCCAAATATATTCTTTGGGCTGTTTTGATGAAGTAAGGGAGGAATGTGGTTGGTTTCAAGATACTAAGGGGTTTTGTGTAAACTAGAGCAGAGAAGTGGGAATTGTTGCAAAAGGCCACAACTTACATCACAGCCATTAGATGCAGATCTAATGGTCAGTAATGGCGGATGGCAGACACACCATCATCACCAACTGAGTCTTCTATAGGAGTAGGAGTAGAGAAAAAACCGAGTTGGTGATGATGGTGTGCCTGCCATCTTATAATATAGACTGTCCGATCTATATCTGACGGATTGAAAGAAAACTATGACAATTTTACAAAAGATACCCACACCTCTCTCCACATTTACAGATAAGGCCTTGCCTCGTTCATCCTCATCTCCCACAACCTCGTTGCTGAGCAATTAAAAAAGGAAGTCTCTGGAACAATCTGGCATGGTGGCCGCTGCCGGCGCCGTCCATCCCCATGCCTCCGCCCAGTCCGACCACCAGTCACCACCACGCCCCACTCCTCCTCACCTCTATCATCTTTCTCGAGATATCATTTTTCGATGAAATGGTCGACACACCATTTTCTGATAAAATTCTCAAGATATCATTAGTTTTTACACATGCGATTACTCCTGCATGGGTCAATCACAACAGGCGTTTTGTTAAAAAATGCATCTTGATGTTCCATGCAATGCACGGGCATCTTGCTAATTTTTTGCATATAATTCCAAACACCACGTAGACATGGTCTTTGACCATTTTACAACTATGTTAGTATCATTGTTAGTGGTCAGTCGGTGCAAGTTATAGCCCCGGGTGTTTTCACCTTTTTTTAGTAATGATATCTGGCGATTGTTCGCCACGAGCTCAATCCTGGCGAATCCCACGTAACCGTCAGATTTCCATCCGACGGTGGCCAGTTTTTAAGCCATAGTATTTGACAAAACTTCCACCCTCACACACGTACTGTAACTGCGTCCCGGTCATTTGCAACTGCCATGTCTCCCAGCGAACGTTTGCTAGGGACTGGAGTTAGCACCGATGTCGGTTCGTAGTCGTTCCACTCTCGGGCATTGAACTTTGTAACTATTTTTAGATTAGAATATACTACTCCTCCAGTCCTACTCCACTACTACTCTACTCAAGCAAGTTAGGGCATAGTAGTAGGTACTGTAGGGAGTACCAGTACTGTGATCACCCAAGCAAGTTGTCTGGCATCGATATGACCCTACGCTACTGGTATGTGTCTCGTAAGTCAAGCGACGTGCTAGTCATCATCACCTATCCACTTCTCGCAACACATATTCGCTTCTCCATCTTTGTCCGCACATAATCTCGTCCAATCTTCCATCCCCGCGAAGGCGCCTCCCCCCTCATCCGAAACCCAAGCACTAACAATGGCAGAACCAAGCAGCATCCGCCGAAAGAGTGGCTGGAATTCGCTCCCCATAGAGGTAATCAAGCTCATTATTTTGCGTGTGGACAATCTCAGTACCATGCTGCTCGTCGTGTGCTCGTCGGGGCTGTATCGTTTACTCAAAGCCATCAGGCTGGAGCTTTTTAAGCCAGCTCCCTGCTTGCTGATGCCGCCTGATCTTCAGAAATGGCGTGTCATGCGGCATAACGATCATAGGGTGGCGAGCATCAACCCCCTTGACTGTGATCCGATCCCCATCACCCTCAACTACATTAACGGTATGTACTGGGTCGGCATGAACACGTCTTGGATGGTGCTCGTCGACGGTCGCGGCAGTTGGATGCTCGTGGAGGTCTACACCCGACGATTGACCCCCCTTCCTTCGATTAACACTGCACTACTTTGGCACCGCGGCCCAGAATACTCGGAATCTTACAGTAGCCAACATGACACCAAGTTTGATTTGCTCAAGGTTGTAATCTGCCAAGTGCCCACAAGATCTGTGAATTATAAAGACTTCAGGCTAATTGCGTTCTTCAACCGTGGTCTCGCCTATCTGACAGGTCACTTCGTTAAGTGGATAAATCTGCACGTCCATCGCAGGATCATACATCCTCCATGGTTCTCTGATGCCATTGAACACAAGGGCTTCATTTACGCTATCAACTCCTTCTATGGCTGGACGTATTGTTGGCCTACTCCAGTCATCGCTACAAACGACTGTTACAACAGTATGTTACTTTCCTATGATATCATGATGCCTTGCTTATATTACTGTCAATATTTACTAAAAATTAATTCATGCTCATAACATGCTGTTCTTAAGATTGACTACATCAAGAGCCCTTTTTTATTTGACTCCAACTTTTTTAGGGTTATTTGACTCCAACTTGATATGATGTTGTAGGCCGCCTGGTGTCCCTACCCTTCCTAATCACAGAACCTTTCAAAGAAAAGCGGCATGGCAGTTGCAGGTGGTTCCTAGCTCGATCAGACGATGGCGAACGATTGATGATCGGTCGCACGTACCGAATGTGTTGTTTCGCGGAATACAATCACAGTCAGTGCAAGGTATTTGAGCAGGATCCTAGCTTCTCTGGACCTTCAGGAATTTTTGACTGGAGGTTGGTCAGTAGCCTTGGTACAGGCTCTCTGTTAGTCAGACTGAATTATCCGATTAACCAGGAGATAACCGACGGCAAGGATCATGATGGCAGCGCGGTTTCGTTCATCAGGCAAAACTGTGTGTACACAGCGTACCATGCGTCTCTGCATGCACCATACCCTGATATGTGCCGCCATGCTCTGCAACCCAAAGTAGGAGAGAGGGTCGCAAGTATCAGACTTCAACCTATTGGCTGGAGTTTCCCCCGTCAGGCACCCATCTGGTTCAAGCCGTCAGCTAACCTCTATAGCTTAATAAATAGTAACGTCTAGCTGAGCCAGATAGTTAGATGCGTACACTTGGTGTAGTAGGATCTTTATTTAGTTTGATGCATACACTTGTTCTTTTTGGTAGCCCTTTTGTCATGATGGCTGATGTTTGGTTTGGAAGAGAGAGCTGCGTCTTCACTCTTCTGGCCTGCTTACTGCTTCTGTTGCATCCCCAGCCCTGGATGCTGCTGTTGTTTTCAATGTACAATTAGTAGTATATTTCGTCTGTTGGTTGAATAAATGTGTTGTTAGAACGACAAACACAATGTTTTGGAAGTCCTTGCACGGTCGATCCTTTAGTGCCCCGTACCGTACATAGCGCATACTATTTTTCGTATGGAACACATTTTTCACTTGTTGATAACATGCAGCCCACTGATGAAGGCCCAATAGAGAAGCCCATAATTAACTGGAAGGGAGGCTCTCACATGAATCAGGCCCAGGTACATGCTCATGGTCCCCTAAACATAAATAAGTAAATAAATAAATAAAGCTAAATGCTCATGCACCAGTTCTTTAAATTCATGATTTAACAGGAGGATATTATTTCCTACGATAGCGTCGTTACATTCAGTCGATATTATTCTTAGGCAAAGATAGCGACCAATCCTCTTTCTCCCAACATTTTCTTCCTGCAACCAGCGGACCCATGCAAATCGTAGTCAACATCGTAAATAGTTCCGGTCCATTTTTATTTTTCAATAAGAATGTGCAACCCAACCTAGCAGATTGGCGACAACACTTTATCCTCTGCCTTGGTGCGCTCGCCGCGGCGCCGCCATCAGGCCCTATCAACATAGTTTTTTTTGAAACGGTCCCTGTCAACATAGTGAATCGGGAGAGGACTGTAGTTGTGAGTATGACAGTATGGACCCACCAGGTCCACTCCCGAACACAAGCAAGCGCCTCTTTTACTACTTAGATGAACCCCTCGTTTTTTACTCTAATCCACCCTGCTGATATCTGGGACCCACATCATTTTCAATGTATAGTCAATTAACGATAGAATTGCACATAAAATTTTCTTTCTCCTTGTTGTACCTTAGTTTAGGCTTTTTCTTTGGGGTTATTCTTCATAACCTTGTACATATTGTAACTTTATCAATTGGAATAAAATGATAGGCTGTGGGGTTTTCCCCTACAGTGCACAGTCAAAAAAATGACAGAATTGCACAAATTTTTTTTGAGTAGTAATTCGGAGGAGCAAGCTATAAACTGGGTTGTGCGGTCTCTGTGGCCCGTCTAACAACATGACCAGCCCAACAGTTTTTTCTTCGGGAAAATAGGTAGCCCAGTATTTTGTTTTGAAGAATACCCAAGCTAGGCCTATTTGTTTTCTCCGACTTACTGGGCTGCAAGATGCATTCTGGCCTGGCCAAAGAGTATGGTCAGTGTCTGTTAAAAGTAATATCAAAAGGGGTTGAAATTTCCAAAAAAATTATAGCAATTTGGATATTAGTTT
This sequence comes from Triticum urartu, assembly GCF_003073215.2. NCBI lineage: Eukaryota > Viridiplantae > Streptophyta > Magnoliopsida > Poales > Poaceae > Triticum > Triticum urartu. The sequence goes on from NC_053023.1 coordinate 315,388,416, forward strand.
CTTTTTTTGTTTTTGTTCTTCACTGATATCTTATACTATATTTCATTGGATTTAACGTGACATAGTACTATTTTTTTTATTTTTTTAGTATGGCTACTAATTTTTGGATTAAGAATATTTTTTTCCCGAGCAAAAGATTGCGAATTTTCAAAATTTCCCACATATTTAGTTAATTTTTTTAACCCTGGCACTCACCAGAAAATGGGCAGCAATTCTAAAAATGGAAAACGGGCTGCAATAAATTCCATATAAATTAGAAAATGAGTAAAAATTATAAAAATAATAGCAAATGGGCTGTACACGCCACAGATTTCGAGGCTGACTTTGTTTACGCAAGGCTTTGTCAGTCAGCACATGATTCTAGCAGCAATGACTGTTGGATGTCCATCCAATGGCCGATGTGCTTCTTCAATCTCTGATCTTCCTGCTCCAGCTGGCCAAACCAGCGCCGGCGAGACCGCCTGCTCCTGCCTCCAATGGCCGGCTGTGCTGCCGTTGAGGCCTCACTGCCCTCTACTACTCCCACCGCTAGCCAGGCCCTGCGGCGACGGCAGCCTCACACCGCAGCCGAACCAGTGAACTCTCGTACTCCTCTCTGCGTGGGCATCCACTGCCGCGTCTTCCCCGGCTACACGTCGTCCCCTTCCTAGGCCTCGCCGTCGTCCACCACCTTGGATGCGCTCGGCGTGGAGTGGTCAACATGGTCAACAAATGACACCATCGGAAGTAGACTATGCGTGGAGAGGCTGACAGCTGAGTCCACGGCCGCACGCAAGGAAATGCCTCCTTATTACGCGCAAAATAATGATTCCTCCACCTGACAGCTGGGACCCACCGGAAGGGCCTCTGTATTTCACGAAAAAACATTCCCACCGCTGATAGGTCGGACCCACCAGCTATATCTTCGCACGCAAGGAAGTGCCTCCTTATTATGCACAAAAAAATGAATACCCCCTGCTAGCTGGGACCCATAATAGTGGGAGGCTGACTTGTGGGCCAACTAAGTTGACGGGGATGGAGGGCTTTGTCAACTTAGTCAATATGAACGATTCTAGCTCCAGTGACCGTACAATGTCCATCCAACGGCCGTAGTGCCTCTTCAACCTCTGGTCTTCTTGCTCCAGCCGCCCAAACCAGCGCCGGTCGTACCTCGTGCTCCTGCCTCCCGTGGCCGGCTGCGATGTCACGGAGGCCTCACCGCCCCCTACTACTCCCACTGTTGGCTAGGCCATCCCTCTACTCACCCACACCCCCTGTTATTCTGCGACGACGGTAGCCTCACACCGCAGCCGAACCAGTGAACCCTCATACTCCTCTCCGCGTGGGTATCCACTGCCGCGTCTTCCCGGGCTCCTCGTCATCCCCTTCCTAGGCCTCCCCGTCGTCCACTGCCTTGGTGCTCTCGGCGCGGCGTGGTCAATGTGTTCGAGGACCGACTTCCATCAGAAGAGTACTGTACATGGAGAGGCTGACAGCTGGTTCCACGGCCGCAGCTGGTCCACGGCCACATCCCCTTTTTTTGGTGATTTGCCAAGTAAGTCGCTTTGTCAGGCCTATTGGGCTGCAAATCTTTCAAGACGAGGAGAGCTTCATTTGGCTGGCCGAGAAAATGGTCTATCAGTAATGAGAAATGGGTCGTACATTTTTAAAACACATCAGTCCGGCAATTAGTTTCAAATTTCTTTTTTTTCATTTCGAGATTTTAAATTGCATTGATTTTTATGCATTGACAATTTGTTGGATATTATATTGATATACATTTATTTTTAAAATCAGTTTGAATGTGACTCGAAATTTCGCGATTAAAAACAGTTCGGGCCGCACCGAAATATGCAAAATTTCATATAATTTTTTAACCGTGGCCACAATATGGGCTGTAATGCTAACAAAAAGAATATGGGCTCCAAAATAACCTTAAGAATTAGCAAATGGGCTGTAAATTATTAGAAATAATGGAAGATGGGCTGTATGCTGTTTTGCACAGATTTGAGGCTTTCCTAGAAAAAGGTTGACGCACAAGCAGTGACTGTTGGATGTCCATCCAACGGCCGTCGTGCTTCTTCAATCTATGCTCTTCCTGCTCCAGCCGCTCAAACAAGCGCCGTCGGGACTGCCTGCTCCCTCCTCCCCGCGGTCGGCTATGCTGCCGCGTAGGCCTCACCACCCCACCGTACTCCCTTCGCTGGCCTAGCCATCCCTCTACTCACCCACACCTGCTGTTATTTTCCGGCGATGGCAAACAAACTAATAAACCCTCGTACAGTCGTACTCCCCTCCGCGTGGGAAACAACTGCCAAGTCTTCCCTGGCTCTATGTCATTCCCTTCCTAGGCCTCGCCGTCGTCCACCGCCCAGGTCCTCTCGGCGTGGCCTGGTCAATGTGGAAAACGACCGACATGCATCTGAAGTGGAATGTACGTGGAGAGGTTGACAGCTGGGTCCATGGCCGCACGCAAGGAAATGCCTCCTTATTACGTGCAAAATAATGATTCCTCCACCTGACATCTAGGACCCACCAAAAGGGCCTCTGTCTTTTGCAAAAAAAGTTACCACCGCTCACAGCTCGAACCCACCAGCTATATCTTCGCATGCATGGAAGTGCCACTTATTACGCACAAAAAATGAATACTCCCCCTGCTAGCTGGGACCTAGTATAGTGGGAGGCTGACTTGTGTGCCTACTAAGTTGACAGGGACGGAGGGCTTTGTCAACTTAGTCAATATGCATGATTCATGCTCTAGTGACCGTACGATGTCCATCCAACGGCCGTAGTGCTTCTTCAACCTCTGATCTTCTTGCCCCAGCCACCCAAACCAGCGCCGGTCGTGCCTCGTGCTCCTGCCTCCCGTGGCCGGCTGCGATGCCGCAGAGGCCTCACCGCCCCCTACTTCTCCCACCGCTGACCAGGCCATCCCTCTACTCACCCACAACCCCTGTTATTCTGCGGCGACAGCAACCTCACACTGCAACGAACCAGTGAACCCTCATACTCCTCTACGCGTGGGCATCCACTGCCGCGTCTTCCCCGGCTCCGCGTCGTCCCCTTCCTAGGCCTCGCCGTCTTCCACCGCCCTGGTGCTCTCGGCGGCGTGGTCAACATGGTCAAGGAACGACTTCCAGCGGACATGGACTGTACGTGGAGAGGCTGACAGTTGGGTCCACGGCCGCAGCAAGGAAGTGCCTCCTTATTACGCAGAAAATAATGATTCCTCCAACTGACAGCGGGGACCCACCGGACGGGCGACCATATTTCGTGAAAAAAACATTTTCCCCCTTACTGCTGGGACCTACCAGGTGCATCTTCGCACGCAAGGAAGTGTGTCCGGGAAAAAAAACGATTCGCCCCCCTGACTGCTGGGACCCACCAGCTACATCTCCGCACGCAAGGAAGTGCCTAACAGTCGGGACCCACCTGGTCAAAGCGTACATAGCGTTGTCATTCTAGTCGCGAACGTGTACATACATACTGGTCAATGTAGAGGCACGCACGTGTCATAGTAGAGGCGCGCACGTAGCATGTACATGTACGTACAACGGCCGGTGTGCAAGAAAGAAAATACGGCCACGTACGTACATACGGGCAGGGTCTCGAACGCCTACTCGCACATACGTACGGCCAGGGGTCGTGTACATGGCTGGGTCGGAACAGAGAAACAGCGTCGTTGTCGTGTTCATGGGGAGCCAACCGGCTGGGTGGGAACGGAATGCGTCGACGTGTTCATCAGGAGGGCTTGGACGGAACAGCCGATGGAAACGTGGCCTGGCGTACCACAGAACGGAGGAAACAGCCTTGTGTTCAACCGGCCACAGTCGAAACGGGATCCTGTTCATCGGGAGGGGTCTGGCATACCGCAAAACGGAGGAAACAGACCTCCTACGGTCGAAACGGGGGTCCTGTTCATGGGTAGGGTGTGGCTACCGCAAAACGGAGGAAACAGACTTGTGCTGGAGCGCTACGGTCGAAACCGGGGTCCTGTTCATCAGGAGGGGTGTGGCGTACCGCAAAACGGGACTCCACGGGATACTGTTCATCTCCACCGCCGCCCCCTCCTGCCTCCACAGGCTACTATTCATCCATCGTCGACCTCCTCCAGCCTCCACTCGCGACTGTTCATCCACGGGCTCCTGTTCATCCAGCCTCCACTGCGCGCCACTCCACTGGCTACTGTTCAACCAGCCCTCTCCACGGGCTCCTGTTCAAGCACCCCTCCACGGGTTACTGTTCATCCAGCCCTCCAGTATCTACTATTCATCCAGCCCTCCACGGGGTGGTCCTGTTCATCCAGCCCTCCACGGGGTCCTGTTCATCCAGCCCCAACCGGCTCGATCGATCGGGGTCCTGTTCATCCAGAGGCAACACCACGGGGTCCTGTTCATCCAGAGGCAACACCACGGGGCCCTGTTCATCCAGAGGCAACACCACGGGGTCCTGTTCATCCACCCCCACCGGGAACTATTCATCCAAACCCCCCAGCAACGCTCACTGTTCATCCAGAGGCAACATCGATCGCCTTCAGTTAGCAGCAGTAGCGAAGGAATCACTCGGGTTCGGTAACGCGTAGCCCCTACAGTGCAATCGCTCGGGTTCAGTTAGAGCCCAACGCCTCGCTCGGGTTCAGTTAGAGCCCAACGCCTCGCACACACGCGCCTACGTGTACGAGAGAAACGCGCATCGCTCGGCCCCTGACCACCCACCGTAACCGGGAACTCCCCGAAATTTTCCTCGCCCTCGCTTCTACCACGGTTTTTTCCGTCATGGACGGCCCAAAGAATGTCATGCAACCGCGTCTCTGGCCCTCCCAGGACGAAAAGCCCATTTTCTGTCATGATTTTTTGTCATAGAAGTAGGAGCCCACCACATCTATGATGATACCAATTGTTGTCACAATTATTGTCATAGAAGTGTCATAAGTATGACAGAAAAAATTTGTTCGGCCCAAAATGTCACGGATGTGTCTTTTTTTGTAGTGGTTGTGTCAACAGCAGTTAGATCGCCTTTCACCATCTTTGGATAGTTTTGTCCAAGGAAGAGCGAGTTTCCTCCAAGAGAATCAATACTAAACCAGGGAGAAGGTGTTGGTGCTAGCACAGTAGTATCCATCCCAAATACCCTGCAACATATGTTGGAATAGGTCCGGAGAGTGCGGCCATGGGAGACAACACCTACTTCCTTAGTAACATCAGTGGTGCCCTGTATACAGACAAGAAGAGGTGATCCATCGGAATAAGTTGCCAGGCGCCACTAAGTATATGGGTCCCCATGCTCGTGATCATCATCATTGTCATCTCCCCCTTGGTTATAAATTTTTTCAAATATAGGTGGTGGAATGTTCACATGACCTTGGAAAGCCAAGAAGGTTAATTAGTAAAGGGAAACTAGCTAGCCCGCATACATGTGGATGAAACAATTATAATTACGGTGGAAGACAAATGTACCGAAAGCATAAGGATTCCATGCAAAAATAGTCCCACGAGTCGTGGAAGCAAACACAAGACCCTCCTATTGAATTGCATCACAGTACTCATCCATGTATAGAAACTAATTTTTGAGCAATATCCATCGAGTCGAACCATGAAGGACGCCAAAAAGCTTGTCAAAGATAGCGACGGCACAAGCATTCCTATAACCCCAAGAGTGGTTGGGAACTCAACAAATTGCTATCTTCTGTAGACGACAGTCACCATGATCGTAGTTGAACGCACGTAGAATACCGGCGTGCTCAACCTCTGGGTAGTCTGAGATTTTTGGAAGTGGAACCCAGTGACGAGTGTACACATTAACAAGTTCCCACTCACAGTTGTACCCAAATGGAGATGGGGTTGTTAATGTGTATAGTGGATCAGACCTGTTACTTTGCTCTGAATGTTGAACTTTCCGTTTGAACATATGGAATGGGCTGTTATTTTTTTTAAATGGGTTGTACTTGTCCGCCACGGGTTTAGATGCTGACTTGTGGGCCTACCAGGTTGACACGTACAAAATCTAGAGAAGATTGTACGTGGAGAGGATGACAGCAGGGACCCACCAAGGTCATGGCAGTACTCAAGCAAGTGCCTCCTTATTTCAAGCCAATAAAAAAATGGCTCCTCCTAATGGATTTCTGACATCTGGGTCCGATGCCATTATCAATGTAGTCAATAAACAAGAGAATTGCACAACGAGCGGCTGACACCAGGGACCTAGCAGCTCGCCCAATTATTCTTGTTTTCGGTTAATTTGATAAATGCCACTCCAAATCTGGTTATTCCGAGAAATGCCGCTGCAATTTCCAAACTTTGAAAAAATGCCATTTCATGCCATTTCCAGTGGCATTTTCGAAGTCTGGAGTGGCATTTTTCAAAGTTTTCAAAAATTACAGTGGCATTTTTCAAAGTTTGGAAATTGTAGTGGAATATTTATGAATCGGCATAATTGGAGTGGCATTTATCTAATTTGTTTTTGAGACGGAAGCAGGGTGTCAACTGGGCTGTGTGGGGCACTCTGGCCTGTCTAGATAGCCTTTCCTTTTATGTTTACCACAGACCATCCCAGTAGTTTTTTTCTTTCTTTCTGAAAATGGCTAGCCTGGTTTTTTGTGATTTTTCAAGTAAGTCGCTTTGTGAGGCCTGTTGGGCTGCAAATCTTTCAAGACGAGGAGAGCTTCATTCGGCTAGCCGAGAAAATGGCCTATCAACAATGAGAAATGGGCTGTAAATTTTTAAAACACATCAAAACGACAATTAGTTTCAAATTTATTTTTTCTCATTTCGAGATTTTAAATTGCCTTAATTTTTATGCGTGGACAATTTGTTGGATTTTATATTGATATACATTTATTTTTAAAATCAGTTTGAATGTGACTCGAAATTTCGGGATTAAAAACAGTTCGGACCGCTCCGAAATATGAAAATTTCGTATAATTTTTTAACCGTGGACACAATATGGGCTCCAAAAAACCTTAAGAAATAGCAAATGGGATGTAAATTATTATAAATAATGGCAGATGGAAGGTATGCTGTTTTCCACAGATTTGAGGCTTTCCGAAAAAAGGTTGACGCACAAGCAGTGACTGTTGGATGTCCATCCAACGGCTGTCGTTCTTCTTCAATCTCTGCTCTTCCTGCTCCAGCCGCTCAAACAAGCGCCGGCGGGACTGCCTGCTCCCTCCTCCCGCGGCCGACTGTGCTGCTGCGCAGGCCTCACTGCACCACCGTACTCCCATCGCTGGCCTAGCCATCCCTCTACTCACCCACACCTGCTGTTATTCTCCGGAAATGGCAGACGAACCAGTAAACCCTCGTACTACCCACCACGTGGGAAACAACTGCCGAGTCTTCCCTGGCTCCGTGTCGTTCCCTTCCTAGGCCTCGCCGTCTTCCACCGCCATGGTGCTCTCAACGCGGCGTGGTCAACATGATCAACGACCGACATGCATCTGAAGTGGACTGTACGTGGAGAGGTTGACAGCTGGGTCCATGGCCGCACGCAAGGAAATGCCTCCTTATTACGCGAAAAATAATGATTCCTCCACCTAAAATCTAGGACCCACCGAAAGGACCTCTATATTTTGCGACAAAATGTTCCCGCCGCTGACAGCTCGGACCCACCAGCTATATCTTCACACGCAAGGAAGTGCCACTTATTACGCAAAAAAAATGAATACTCCCCTTGCTAGCTGGGACCCAACATAATGGGAGGCTGACTTGTGGGCCTACTAAGTTGACGGGGACGGGGGGCTTTGTCAACTTAGTCAATATGAACGATTCTTGCTCTAGCGACCGTACGATGTCCATCCAACGACCGTAGTGCTTCTTCAACCTCTGGTCTTCTTGCTCCAGCCGCCCAAAGCAGCGCCGGTCGTGCCGCCTGCTCCTGCCTCCCGTGGCCGGCTGTGCTGCCGCGGAGGCCTCACCGCCCATACTACTCCCACCGCTGGCTAGGCCCTACGGCGACGGCCGGCTCACACCGCAACCGAACTAGTGAACCCTCGTACTCCTGTCCATCTAAGCTTCCACTGTCGTGTCTTCCCCTGCTCTGTGTCGTCCCCTTCCTAGGCCTCGCCGTCGTTCATCGCCATGGTGCTCTCAGCGTGGCCCGGTCAACGTGGTCAAAGAACGACTTCCATCGGAAGAGTACTGTACGTGGAGAGGCTAACAACTAGGTCCACGGCCGCAACAAGGAAGTGCCTCCTTATTACGCAGAAAATAATGATTCCTCCACCTGACAGCAGGGACCCACCAGACGGGCCACCGTATTTCATGAAAAGAAAACATTTCCCCCTGACTGCTGGGACCCACCAGCTATATCTTCGCACGCAAGGAAGTGCGTCCATATTACTAGCAAAAGAAATGATTCGCCCCCTGACTGCTGGGACCCACCAGCTACATCTTCGCACGCAAGGAAGTGCCTGACAGTCGGGACCCATCTGGTCGAAGCGTACGTAGTGTTGTCATTCTGGTCGCGAACATGTACGTACATACTGGTCGATCGGTCTCTCTGCAAGTATGAACTGTGGCCGAGTAAGTAGCGTCACGTGTGTCATTGTAGAGCACCCGACATAGCAGTTCACGTAGTCCCGTCTAAGTCTTGTACACGTAAGTATAGCCACAGGGAAAAAATACGGCCATGTACGTACATACGGGCGGGGTCTCAAGCGTGTACTTGTGGACGGCCAGGGATTGTGTACATGGAGAGGCAACGGGCAGAAGCAACGGTGTCCTGTTCATCAGGCAGCGAACCGTCTAAGTCGAAACGGAGAAACATCGTCGTGTTCATTGGGAGGCAACAAAACGCGTGTTGTTCATCGGGAGCTAACCGGCTTGGACGGAACAACCGATGGAAACGAGGCCTGGCGTACAGCAGAACGGAGGAAACGGCCTTGTGTTCGACCGACCACGGTCGAAACGGGATCCTGTTCATCGGGAGGGGTCTGACGTACCGCAAAACCAAGGAAATAGAACTCCTACAGTGGAAACGGGGTCCTGTTGATCGGGAGGGGTGTGGCATACCGCAAAACGGAGGAAACAGACTTGTGTTGGAGCGCTACGGTCGAAACGGGGGTCCTGTTCATCGGGCGGGGTGTGGCGTACCGCAAAACGGGACTCCACGGGATATTGTTCATCTCCGCCGTCGACTGCCTCCACGGGCTACTGTTCATCCACCATCGACCTCCTCCAGCCTCCACCTGCACTGTTCATCCACGGACTCCTGTTCATCCAGCTTCCACCGCACGCTCCTCCATCGGCTACTGTTCAACCAGCCCTCTCCACGGGGTCCTATTCAACCACCCCTCCACCGGCTACTGTTCATCCAACCCTCCACCGGCTACTGTTCAACCAGCCCTCCATGGGGTCCTGTTCATCCAGTCCTCCATGGGGTCCTGTTCATCCAGCCCTCCACGGGGTCCTGTTCATCCACTGGCTCGATCGATCGGGGTACTATTCATCCAACGACAACGACCTCTACTACCATGGGGTCCTGTTCATCCAACTCCCACAGGGAACTATTCATCCACCCCCCCAACAATGCTCACTGTTCAGTTAGTAGAAGTAGAGAAGGAATCACTTGGGTTCAGTTAACGGCAAGGGATCGATCGATCGCTCGGGTTCAGTAACACGTAGCTTGCAGTGCAATCGCTCGGGTTCAGTTAGAGCCCAACGCCTTGCTCGGGTTCAGTTAGAGCCCAACGCCTTGCTCGGGTTCAGTTAGAGCCCAACACCTCGCACACATGCGCGTACGTATGAGAGAAACACGCATCGCTCGGCCCCCGATCACCCACCGTAACCTGGAACTCCCTGATATTTTCCTCGCCCTCACTTCTACCACGGTTTTTTCCGTCATGGACGGCCCAAAGAATTTCATGCAGCTGCGTCTCCGGCCCGCCCAGGATGAAAAGCCCATTTTCTGTCATGATTTTTAGTCATAGAAGTTGGACCCCACCACATCTTTGATTATACCAGGTTTTGTCACAATTATCGTCATACAAGTGTCATAAGCATGACATAATTTTTTTCGTTCGGCCCAAAATGTCACGGATGTGTCTTTTTTTGTAGTGCACATCAGGTCTGGTACACATCATTGCATACATGATAGAACCTATGGCTGTGGCATAGGGAATGAATTTGATTTTCTCTCTATCTTCTAAAGTGGTCGGGTATTGAGTCTGACTCAACTTCACACCTTGTCACACAGGGAAGAACCCATTATTTGCCTGACCTATTTTGAACTTCTTCAAAACATTATCAAGGTATGTGCTTTGTGAAATTCCAATTAAGCGTCTTGATCTCTCTCTATAGATCTTGATGCCCAATATATAAGTAGCTTCACCGAGGTCTTTCATTGAAAAATTCTTATTCAAGTATCCTTTTATGCCATTCAGAAATCCAGTACCATTTTTGATCAAAAATATGTCATCCACATATAATAACAGAAATGCTACAGAGCTCCCACTCACTTTCTTGTAAATACATGCTTCTCCAAAAGTCTGTATAAAACCATTCGCTTTGATCACACTATCAAAGCGTATATTCCAACTCCGAGAGGCTTGCACCAGTCCATAAATGGATCGCTGGAGCTTGCACACATGATTCAGACAGACTTAAGCATCGCTACGTGTGAGAAGGTCTCATCATAGTCAACTCCTTGAACTTGTCGAAAACCTTTTGCAACAAGTCAAGCTTTGTAGACAGTAACATTACCGTCAACTTTAGTCTTCTTCTTGAGATCCATTTATTCTCTATTGCTTGTCGATCATCGCGCAAGTCAACCAAATTCCACACTTTGTTCTCATACATGGATCCCATCTCAGTTTCTTGGCCTCAAGCCATTTTGCAGAATCTAGGCTCATCATTGCTTCCTCATAGTTCGTAGGTTCGTCATGGTCAAGTAACATGACCTCCAGAACAGGATTACCGTACCACTCTGGTGTAGATTTTGCTCTGGTTGACCTATGAGGTTCGGTAGTAACTTGATCAGAAGTTTCATGATCATCATCATTAGCTTCCTCACTAATTGGTGAAGTAATCACTGGAACTGATTTCTGTGATGAACTACTTCCAATAAGGGAGAAGGTACAATTACCTCATCAAGCTCTACTTTCCTCCCACTCACTTCTTTCGAGTGAAACTCCTTCTCTAGAAAGGATCCATTCTTAGCAACGAATATCTTACCTTTGGATCTGTGATAGAAGGTGTACCCAACAGTCACCTTTAGGTATCCTATGAAGACACATTTCTCCGATTTTGGTTCAAGCTTATCAGGTTGAAGATTTTTCACATAAGCATCGCAACCCCAAACTTTAAGAAATGACAACTTTGGTTTGTTGCCAAACCATAGTTCGTATGGTGTCATCTCAATGGATTTCGATGGTGCCCTATTTAATGTGAATGCAGCCGTCTCTAAAGCATAACCCCAAAAAGATAGTGGTAAATCAGTAAGAGACATCATAGATCGCACCATATCTAATAAAGTACGATTACGATGTTCGGACACACCATTACGCTGTAGTGTTCCAGGTGGCGTAAGTTGTGAAACTACTCCACATTGTTTCAAATGAAGACCAAACTCGTAACTCAAAAATTCACCTCCACGATCAGATCGTAGAAACTTTATTTTCTTGTTACGATGATTTTTCACTTCACTCTAAAATTCTTTGAACTTTTCAAATGTTTCAGACTTATGTTTCATCAAGTAGATATACCCATATCTGCTTAAATCATCTGTGATGGTCATAAAATAACGATACCCGCCGCGAGCATCAACACTCATCGGACCGCATACATCAGTATGTATTATTTCCAATAAGTCTGTTGCTCGCTCCATTGTTCTGGAGAATGGAGTCTTAGTCATCTTGCCCATGAGGCACGGTTTGCAAGTATCAAGTGATTCATAATCAAGTGATTCCAAAAGCCCATCGGCATGGAGTTTCTTCATGCGCTTTACACCAATATGACCTAAACGGCCGTGCCACATATAAGTTGCACTGTCATTATGAAACTTGTATCTTTTGGCTTCAATACTTTGAATATGTGTATCACTACTATCAAGATTCAATAAAAATAGACCACTCAACAAGGGTGCATGACCATAAAAGATATTACTCATATAAGTGGAACAACCATTATTCTCTGATTTAAATGAATAACCGTCTCGCATCAAACAAGATCCGAATATAATGTTCATGCTTAAAGCTGGCACAAAATAACAATTATTTAGGTATAAAACTAATCCCGAAGGTATATGTAGAGGTAGCGTGCCGACGGCGATCACATCGACTTTGGAACCATTTCCCACACGCATCGTCACCTCGTCCGGAGCCAATCTTTGTTTAATCCGTAGCCCCTGTTTCAAGTTGCAAATATGAGCAAGAGAACCAGTATAAAATACCCAGGCGCTACTACGAGCATTAGTAAGGTACACATCAATAACATATATATCAAATATACCTTTCACTTTGCCATCCTTCTTATCCGCCAAATACTTGGGGCACTTCCGCTTCCAGTGACCATTCCCTTTGCAGTAGAAGCACTCAGTCTCAGGCTTAGGTCCAGACTTGGGCTTCTTCACTTGAGCAGCAACTTGCTTGCCATTCTTCTTGTAGTCCCCCTTCTTCCCTTTGCCCTTTTTCTTGAAACTGGTGGTGTTATTAACCGTCAACACTTGATGCTCCTTCTTGATTTCTACCTCTGCAGCCTTTAGCATCGCGAAGAGCTCGGGAATTGTCTTGTCCATCCCTTGCATATTATAGTTCAACACGAAGCTTTTGTAGCTTGGTGGCAGTGATTGAAGAACTTTGTTAATGACACAATCATGTGGAAGATTAACTCCCAGTTGAGTCAAGTGGTTGTGGTACCCAGACATTCTGAGTATATGTTCACTGACAGAACTATTCTCCTCCATCTTGCAGCTGTAGAACTTATTGGAGACTTCATATCTCTCAATTCGGGCATTTGCTTGAAATATTAACTTCAACTCCTGGAACATCTCATATACTCCATGACGTTCAAAACACCGCTGAAGTCCCGATTCCAAGCCATAAAGCATGGCACACTGAACTATCGAGTAGTCATCAGATTTGCTCTGCCAGATGTTCATAATCTCTGGTGTTGCTCCTACAACGGGCTTTGCACCTAGCGGTGCTTCCAGGGCGTAATTCTCCTGTGCAGCAATGAGGATAATCCTCAAGTTATGGACCCAGTCCGTGTAGTTGCAACCATCGTCTTTCAACTTAGCTTTCTCTAGGAACACATGAAAATTCAAAGGAACAGTAGCATGGGCCATTTATCTACAAAAACATAGACACGCCAAACACTCTCAGGTACTATGTTCATGATAAATTAAGGTTCAATTAATCATATTACTTAAGAACTCCCACTTAGATAGACATCCCTCTAGTCATCTAAATGCTCACGTGATCCATATCAACTAAACCATGTCCGGTCATACATGAGATGGAGTAGTTTTCAATGGTGAACATCACTATGTTGATCATATCTACTATATGATTCACTCTCGACCTTTGGGTCTCAGTGTTCCAAGGCCATATCTGCATATGCTAGGCTCGTCAAGTTTAACCCAAGTATTCTATGTGCGCAAAACTAGCATGCACCCATTGTCTGTGAATGTAGAGCTTGTCACACCCGATCATTACATGGTGTCTCGGCACGACGAACTGTAGCAACGGTGCATACTCAAGGAAAACACTTATACCTTGAAATTTAGTGAGAGATCATCTTATAATGCTACCGCCGTACTAAGCAAAATAAGATGCATAAAGGATAAACATCACATGCAATCAAAATAAGTGATATGATATGGCCATCATCATCTTATGCCTTTGATATCCATCTCCAAAGCACCGTCATGATCACCATCATCACCGGCTTGACACCTTGATCTTCATCGTAGCATCATTGTCGTCTCACCAACTATTGCTTCTACGACTATCGCTACCGCTTAGTGATAAAGTAAAGCAATTACATGGCAATTGCATTTCATACAATAAAGCATCAACCATATGGCTCCTGCCAATTGCCGATAACTGTTACAAAACATGACCATCTCATACAACAATTTATATATCATCACATCTTGTCCATATGACATCACATCAAGCCCTGCAAAAACAAGTTAGACGTCCTCTACTTTGCTATTGCAAGTTTTACGTGGATGCTACGAGCTTCTAGCAAGAACCATTCTTACCTACGCATCAAAACCACAATGATTTTTCGTCAAGTATGCTGTTTTAACCTTCAACAAGGACCGGGTGTAGTCAAACTCGATTCAACAAAAGCTGGAGAAATAGACACCCACTTGCCACCTGTGTGTGTGAAGCACGTCGGTTTATGAAACCATGTGCAATGGCTCGAATCCATAGTCAATCCTACTTTCGATAGGACCAGTTGACAATTGAATCCAATTTTTCCCATTATTTGACCATCCATAATAGTGCGGAAAGAAATCCCGGAGGAAGAGTGGCCTTGAGTTTCTCGCCCCTTTGCCTTAGGATTCGTTAATTCTCTTTCTCAATGGCAGTCTCATGAACATGGTCATGTAATGTCGGTCTGGGCTGCTTCATCCAAAAATACCGCCTAATGAAAGTAAGACATTGTTAGTAAGCAGTATGACTATTATCGCCCACAACTCTTTGTGTTCTACTCGTGCATATAACATCTACGCATAGACCTGGATCGGATGCCACTGTTGGGGAACGCAGTATTTCAAAAATTTCCTGTGATCACGCAAGGTCTATCTAGGAGATGCATAGCAACAAGAGGGGAGAGTGTGTCTACATACCCTCGTAGACCGAAAGAGGAAGTGTCGTGGAATTGTCACGGCAGATGTCCTAGTGAAAGGACTTAGTCATGGATCCATCGCAACTAGGAAGCTTAAACGGGTTAACCGGGACAAAGGACACGAGAGGTTTATACTGGTTTGGCCCCTTGCGGTGAAGGTAAAGCCTAGTCCAGTTGATGTGGTATTGGTAGGTTTCAATGACCAAGGAGTGAATATGCTAGCTTGGCTCTCGATCTGTTGTTTCTTGCCCTAAGCCGCTGCCGGGTCGTCCCCTTATATACATGGGTTGACGCCCTGCGGCCTACATTGTCCCGGCCGGCTCATACAACGTGTCCGGCTCGGTGACATCTCTTACATGCCTTCCTTTAGAAGCCTTATTCATACATGGCGGTTTATACTTACGGGCCTTAAGCCTCCTCTGGGCTTGGGCCTATTATAAACCTTATCGTAAACCATCACCCTGTATACTCTTCGGGTTTCACTTAAGCAACCCGCCATTGTGGTTGACCCAGCCCCTCCTGAGCAGGTCATATCTGGTAGTCATATCCCCAACATTAGGCCCCAGGTTGATTTGAACTTTGTTCATGTCAATCTTCAACACTTAGAAGAAATGTAGGATCGAAAGTATGTCTAGAGGGGGGGTGATTAGACTACTTGACCAAATAAAAACTTAACCTTTTCCCAATTTTAGTTCTTGGCAGATTTTAGCTATTGTAGGACAAGTCAAGCAATCATCACAAAATTCAAGCAAGCATGCAAAGAGTATATTGGCAGCGGAAAGTAAAGCATGCAACTTGCAAGAATGTAAAGGGAAGGGTTTGGAGAATTCAAACGCAATTGGAGACACGGATGTTTTTCCCGTGGTTCAGATAGGTGGTGCTATCCTACATCCACGTTGATGGAGACTTCAACCCACAAAGGGTAACGGTTGCACGAGTCCACGGAGGGCTCTACCCACAAAGGGTAACGGTTGTGCGAGTCCACGGAGAGCTCCACCCACGAAGGGTCCACAAAGAAGCAACCACCCACAAAGGGTCCACGAAGAAGCAACCTTGTCTATCCCACCATGGCCATCGCCCACGAAGGACTTGCCTCACTAGCGGTAGATCTTCATGAAGTAGGCGATCTCCTTGCCCTTACAAACTCCTTGGTTCAACTCCACAATCTTGTCGGAGGCTCCCAAGTGACACCTAGCCAATCTAGGAGACACCACTCTCCAAGAAGTAACAAATGGTGTGTAGGTAATGAACTCCTTGCTCTTGTGCTTCAAATGATAGTCTCCCCAACACTCAACTCTCTCTCATAGGATTTGGATCTGGTGGAAAGAAGATTTGAGTGGAAAGCAACTTGGGGAAGGCTAGAGATCAAGATTCATATGATAGGAATGGAATATCTTGGTCTCAACACATGAGTAGGTGGTTCTCTCTCAGAACATATGAGTTGGAATTGTGTATGTGTTCTGATGGCTCTCTCCACGAATGAAGAGGAGGTGGAGGGGTATAAATAGCCTCCACACAAAATCCAACCGTTACACACAGTTTTCCAATCTCGGTGGGACCGAGTCAACAAACTCGGTCGGACCGAAAAGGTAAACCTAGTGACCGTTAGAGATTTTCGGTGGGACTGACATGCAACTCGGTAGGAACGATATGGTTAGGGTTTGGGCATAACGTAATCTCGATGAGATCGATTACACAAACTCGGTGAGACCGAATTTGGTAATTAGCTAACCAGAGAGTTGGTCAGGCAAACTCGGTGGGACCGATTTGCTCTTTCGGTGAGACCGAAAAGTTACAAAAAGGAAACACTGAATTTACATTGCAATCTCGGTGAGACCGATTCGCTCTTTCGGTGAGACCGAAAAGTTACGAAAGGGAAACAGAGAGTTTGCAATCCCACTTCGGTGAGACCGAGATCCCTATCGGTAGAACCGATTTGCTAGGGTTTGGCAGTGGCTTATGACAAGTGAAACTCGGTGGCGCCGGATAGAAAGAATCGATAGGACCGAGTTTGGCTTAGGGTTTAGGTCATATGTGGATATGGGAAAGTAGTTGAGGGTTTTGGAGCATATCACTAAGCACATGAAGCAAGAGGCTCATTAAGCAACACCTCATCCCTCCTTGATAGTATTGGCTTTTCCTAAAGACTCAATGCGATCTTGGATCACTAAAATATAAAATGAAGAGTCTTGAGCTTTTGAGCTTGGGCCAATCCTTTGTCCTTAGCATTTTGAGGGTTCCACTTTCACCATCCATGCCATGCCAATCATTGAGCTTTCCTGAAATAATCATCTTGGAATAGCATTAGCTCAATGAGCTATATGTTGTTATGAATTACCAAAACCACCTAGGGATAGTTGCACTTTCAAGAAATCCATCTTCCACTGCTTGTAAAAGCTTTATAGACCACCATGACGTCACCTTCAGAAAATTTGGAAACCCGCCATGATGTCATCTTAACGGATCCTTATCTTAAATGCCTTCCGAAAATCGAGGCATCTAATTAGCTGGATAATCATCATTTTAGCCTTCCTCGTTTTTCGCACCTGCCTGTTCACCTATCTCCTTATAAATAGGCACGGCTGGTCTTCCTCATTCTTCTTCTTCCTTCTCTCGCAACCCCTCTATTGCTTGAGCTCCGCCGCCGCCACAGCGCTCACCATCGTCCTCAACCTTGCCCGAGAATGGCGGCGACCCTCCATAGTAGAACTACGTCCGTAAATTTTTGCCCTTCCGCACCTTAGATCCGCATTAGGGTTTGCAAATTCTTCTGTGTTCTTTGATGTTCATCACGGATTCTTCATAGTTTCTCTACCGCATCCCCTTTTGATCTAAAAGAAGTATGGAACTCATGCGGTAGCTGTTTTGCATCCATTTCAGATGCTAGTAGATCCCCTTTTCTTGTACAAAGGCCTCCTTAGAAGTGATGAACTCCTCTGTACTGGTTTTTAGGCCTAGATTTATTTTCCTTTTTTGAACAATCTTGATCCAAAATAGTAGCAACAACTTGTGAAACTTGTTTATCTCAGTACTGAGCCAATTCTTTGTCGCTGGCAACCTTTGAATACCTTTAGTCATGGCGGCTTGTTACACCGACTCATTTTTCCTACATATATCATTAGCCCTTACCTAAGCCGCCATTACTTATCTGTATTACAATCATTAACCTGTAATTCCACCAATTAATTTGAACCGGCAAATTACTTTCTTTTCAGCTCTTTTTCATTATGCCGCCAAAGACGCCAACATTCTGCAACTGGGTCCCTTCCACAGCCACTGATGACACTTTGAAGGATTTTGTCACCATCGAATATTTACTAGAGAAGAACATTATGTCCTATCGCACCCCTGACCCGGCCGAAGAACAACCTCAGCCCAAAGATGGCGAAATCATCGTCTTTACTGACCATATGAACCGGGGGTTTTCACCGCCCGGCTCAAAATTCTTCAGAGATGTTTTGCACTTTTTCAAGCTTCATCCACAAGATCTTGGACCCAATTCTATATCAAATATCTGCAATTTTCAAGTTCTCTGCGAGGTTTATCTTCAAGAAGAACCCGCTGTTGAACTCTTCAGAGAGTATTTCTATTTGAACCGCTAGAATGAATACACCAACGACCCCGGCTTGGAACTTGGTGGTATTTCAATTCAACACCGACGAGAGGTTGTCTTTCCCTTAGTAGTCTTACCAAGACATCCCAAGGATTGGAACAAAACTTGGTTTTATTGCAAAGACACGTCGCCAGCTAATGAAAAACCAATGCCGGGTTATCGCGCGGAGCGTCTTGACGGTAAGTTTTCACTCCCTGACAAGCTTACTGCCGCTGAACATAAGAAGCTCATCCCAACCATTAAAAGGGTTCAGCCTTGTTGGTAAACGGCTTAACCGGAGTTGACTTGATCTGTTGTTGGATCGCATGGCGGGTCATCCCTCTGAGCCGCCGCTCTGACTTGATGTATAACTATGCTGGAGGACCAGATGACCCTCTGCGTTATAGTTCTCTACAACTGACTGAAGAGGCCATTGTTGAAATGTCAACCACCCTTGTAAACAGTAAATACGAGGACTACAGTAAAGTCGGATTGAATCCTTTCTGCAAACTTAACCCGGCTCCAGAGGTAAATCCCCTTCCCTCCGTTTTTCCTGCAGTAGTTAAGTACTTGCATGGCTTTTAACCTGTTATCTGCCTACACGCCAAATCTGACTTTTGGAAGGCCAAATATGATCATGAAGCTGCCAAGAAGGCTAGAGCCGCCGCCAAGAAGACAACCTGAAAATCCAAGAAGAAACAAACTGCTTCTGATATGTTCAAGCTGGATGATGTTTCTGAGTTGGAGGTAGACCTTGACTCTCTTGGCCTGCTTTTTAACAACCTTATTGACACTGATCATTGCCAGGATGACACGGGGGCCAGCCAGGCAGTAGAAGAAGAGGTAACTATTTGCTCCGACTCAGAACCTTTGCCAAGACAGAAACCTCGACTGGTAACCCGGAAAGTAAGGTTTTCACACCCTTTGGCTTATTTGGATCCTCATTTTCTTTTGAAAAAACAGCACCATGAAAGCCGCTGTCAGACCTAGACCAGTGACGACAATGAACTACCCTCCAGCTTACCGAAAACTCCTCGGAAACACCAGAATGAGGTTTCTTTTACCTTTGACTTTTGCTTTTGTCAATGAATCTACTTCCTTGCTCTTTTTAAATTGTGATTTCACTTTTACAGGAGGTCTCTCGTTCTTCTGGTGATTGCTCACAAACCCAACTTCCTACTTTCAAGACTGCCCCTGGGTAAAGATAATTATCCTTCTTCTGTATCTTTATGTCCGTATCATTATACTGACTCATGAAATTCCTCTTAGCGGTCAAGCAATACCCAAGAAAGCCGGGGTGATTAAGCCGACTGAAAACCCGGATGCCGCTGAACCGGCACTGCCAACTCCTGCCCCGGGACAACCTGAAGCACCAAAAGACCCTGCTGTCAATGTTCGAATAGATCCTCCTGAACCGTCCGTTGACGAAACTGTTCTCAACCCATCTACTGTTGAACCGTCAAGCTGAGCTAACCCGCCGGCGACTTACGACAGTGACGTTTTAATCACTGGTAGTAGATTTGTTGAACCGGGCAATCCAACGGTACCAGCCAGACACTCCGCCAAGCAAGAGGCTTTGGAAAAGCAGAAAGTTCGCTTTGACATCTCTCACTATGCTCACCTGAGCATAAGTGATGTGCTATCTGGCTACCTTAGTCACGTGCATTCTAGCCGTGACTCCAAAATTGAGATGGTCAAACAACTGCAATTGAAATATGAGGTATGATCTCCAGCTTTCATTAACTTATATGCTCTGCCAGCCCCCAAGTCTCCTGATTATGATGAACTCGAATGATCTGTAGACTTGTGATATATGTTGACGTTCTGACCTAGATTTTTCAAAGTCCGGTTTAAAATGTTTAACCGGAGTTATCTGATTAGCATAATTTCACCTGTAGTCCCCAAGGGATGGCTTAATTCATCATGAATGAGCCGGTACTTAACTTCATAGCTGTCTTGAATCAGTCCAAACTAATATTGTTATTCGGCTCAAGAGGAAAAACTTTCTGAATATCATGCATTAGCCCCCAAGTGCCAAGCGTTGTTACTTTGTAAAACACTTGGGACTTTAATCATAGAAGAGTCATTTTTGCATTTAAAAATTGCTTTGGCAGACATTAGCCCCCAAGTGCCGAGTGGTGTTGCGTTGCAAAGCACTTGGGACTTTAATCATTATGACCTTTATTGGAATAAATTTTGACACACCTGTGCATGTCTGTAGACCGCCATAACTGACTTGGATTCTCAACTGACTGATGCGAAACCCCGGTTGGCGGCTCAAGAGACTGAGATAAAGAATGCTGACTCCAAACTCCAGTTGAGCCTCTCAGAAGCAGAGAAACTGAAGACTAGTTTTGATGTAGAGAAAAAATCCTAGGCCGATGAAAAAACCTTGCTGATATAGCGTGCTGAGACAGCCAAGGCGGCTCTTAAGGAGGTTACCATGGAACTCACCGGTTTATAGAACTGTGTGTCTCAGATGGTCTCTGCAATCTTCGGTGAGTCATTGTATTATTTACTTAAACTCTATTTTTGCCATGAATATAAGCCACCTGCTTAACCTTTTTAAAGTACTCATAGGTCCAAGGAGCAGCAATATGAGCCAAAACAGCTTGATAAAACTCAAGGCGGTTTACACCCTGGTGGAGCAACTGTACACTGGAGCTCAACGGGCACTTGCCATTATTTCCCCAGCCAACCAAGGACCAAACCTCTTGAGTGATGTCTTGAAGAAGTTATCTATCCTACCCGCCAAATTCCAAGAAGTCAAGCGGTCTTGTGCAAGAGCCGGAGCCCTAACTGCTCTAAGCCACCCCAAAGCCTGGGTCCCAGAGCTAGACCCGGCGGATGTAGCCAAGGGGTATCCCAGCTTTAAAGAAGAAGGTACTCTGTTTGATCAAGAAGATTTTGCTACTTGTGTGAGGGGAGTTCATCCTCACACTACCATCCTTGGCGACGAGACCAATATTTATAAGTATCAGTCGGGTTTCGATGTTGAGAATAAAAAGATGGCGACTCCTTCGTACAAAGTGACAGATCTAATCCCGCCGGTTCGCCAACACACCTTTAGCCCAAAAATTGACCCGTCTAGTCTAATTGATGATGAAGCTGAGTTCGTCATGGCTTTGATTGGTCCAAGCGCAGTTTCCAAATAGTGGAGGAAGATGAACCGGCAAGGGAGGAGTCGTAACCATCCAAATAATCCGGCTAAGATTCAGTGAACCGGCCTTAGCTTAACATCTTCTTAGGAGAAAATAACAGTTTTAACCTTTTGGGCTCCCAACGCCTTGTAATAGGCTAGCTTAAAACTGCATGTTCTGCCTATGCCATCATGCATATCATACTGCGTACAACATTTTTATCCGTCATGTCAATATATGCTTTATATCCTTTATCATATATGTAGTGTTTAAATCTGTTCCTGTATGTAAAAGATGAGAAACTGTCCTGGCGGTTGGTCGCTGGACGGGTCAAAACACCCAATACATAACTATGAAATTACCATAACGGAATAATCAAGGCTAGATGTAAAGATAAATAAGGCTGGCAAGCCTTTAATTAAAGAAAAACACAGATAAGTCTGTTTATGAATTTTAAACGACAATATCATACCTGTGTTCTTTGAATCTGGACTGCCGGCTTATGTGACCCAGACAGTAAGGGTGACAACCCAATATTTTTAGAAGTCAATACTTCCATATGCATGATGACTGTTATACATTGGCAACTCATTGTCAAAGAACCAAGCCGGTTTAAATTGAAACCATACTTACAGTTAGATTCTAGACAACAAAAACCAGTAAAACAAAAGAGTATATTTCAAACAATGTAAATCAAGCATGAAGAAAAATTTGGAGGCTTCTGATTCGAATACGATCAGTAAACCAGACCGAAGGGGTTAAGCTAGGATTCGAATACGATCATGTAGCCCCCAGTGGCTTTGGCGTTGCGCCGATCAAGAGGGTACCGACAACTATGTTCTCTTTGGTTTGAATACGACCTATGTTTGAACAGGAAGCCCCCAAATGACCTTGAGAGGTTTTTAATCGCCCTGATTCAAATACGATCCAAGTCGAACTCAAAAGGGGTTAATCTATGATTCGGATACGATCAAGAAGCCCCCTAGTGAGTTTGTCTTTGCGCCGATCAAGAGGGTAACGACAGGTATGTTCTCTTTGGTTCGAATATGACCTATGTTTGAACAGGAAGCCCCCTAGTGACCATGAGGTTTTAATGGTTAGATTCAAATACGATCATGAGCTGGACCAAGAGGGTTAAGCTAGATTCAAATATGATAAGCCTCCAATTGGTCGTCTTATACTTAAGATAACAAAGACATGTGATCATTAAGGAAAAAAGGACAGGGCTCCTGCTTTATTACTTATCATAATATATACAACGTCAAAGTATGTACATTATGAGAGCCGGTGGCTCAAGTGTAGTAAGGCCGAAGATGAGCAATATTCCATGGCCAGCCGGGTCTCCTCCTCTGACTTACGTGAGTCTTTGTGCTCTGGGACATCGATAAGGTAGTATGACCCGTTATTCAAGTTCTTGCTAAACACAAAGGGTCCTTCCCAAGATGGGGATAGCTTGTGCGCATAGGACTGATCCTGGATGAGCCGAAGCACCAAATCACCTTCTTGGAAGGTTCTTGACTTAACCCGGCGGCTATGATAACGGCGCAGGTCCTGTTGGTAAATCGCTGAGCGGGCTGCTTCTAAGTCACGATCTTCATCTAATAGGTCAAGTGCATCCTGATGGGCTTGTTCGTTATCAGCTTCAACGTAAGCCGCTACTCGGGGCGAGTCATGACGGATGTCACTGGGCAAGACTGCCTCTGCTCCATAAACCATGAAGAAAGGCGTATAACCCGTAGACCTGTTAGGGGTAGTATTGATGCTCCATATCACAGAGGGTAACTCTTCCACCCAACAACCCGGCGTCCATTGTAAAGGTACCATAAGCTGGGGTTTTAGACCTTTTAGGATTTCCTGATTGGCTCTTTCAGCTTGACCATTGGAGTGGGGGTGTGCTACTGATGAAACATCAAGCCGGATATGTTTCCGTTGACAGAATTCTCCCATAGCTCCTTGGGACAGGTTGGTGCCATTGTCAGTAATAATGTTGTGTGGAAAACCAAAACGAAAGATCACTTTCTTCATGAATTGAACCGTCGTGGCCGCATCACACTTACTGACCGGCTCTGTCTCAACCCACTTTGTGAACTTTTCCACTGCCACCAAAAGGTGTGTCTTTTTATCTTTGGATCTTTTGAAAGGTCCAACCATGTCAAGCCCCCAGACTGCAAACGGCCAAGTAATTGGAATCATCCGTAATTCTCGAGTCGGCACGTGCGCCCGCCGTCCGAATTTTTGACACCCATCGCACCTGCTGACCAGATCCTCCGCATCGGCGTGAGCCGTTAGCCAGTAAAAACCATGAAGGAAAGCTTTGGCCACAAGAGACTTTGAACCGGCATGATGGCCACAATCTCCTTCATGGATCTCACGAAGAATTTCTTGACCTTCTTCAGGAGAGACACACCATTGAAATGCTCCGGTGACACTGCGATGATACAACTCACCATTGGAAATTGTCATTGACTTAGACCGCTGGGTTATCTGTCTAGCCAAGGTCTCATCCTTCGGCAACTTGCCCCGGGTCATATAAGCCAAATACGGCACTGTCGAATTTGGAATGACATGAAGAGCCGCCACCATTGTGCTTCCGGGTCTGGAACAAACAAGTCTTCCTCTGTAGGCAACTTGACAGAAGGGTTATGCAGAACATCTAAAAAAGTGTTAGGCGGCACCGACTTACGCTGAGATCCCAACCAGCTTAAAGCATCGGCTGCTTCGTTCTTTCTGCGGTCAATGTGCTCCACTTGATAACCCTTGAAGTATCTAGCAACAGCGTCAACCTCATGGCGATAACCCGCCATGAGAGGATCCTTGGAATCCCACTTGCTTGATACTTGCTGAGCCACCAAATCTAAGTTGCCAAGGCACCATACCCGGCTTAAACTCCTTTCTTTACCCATTCGAAGACCATGGAGTAAGGCCGCATAGTCAGCTGTGTTGTTAGTACAAGGAAACATCAATCGCAACACATAACAAAAATTATCACCTCGAGGAGAAGTTAAAACAACTCCAGCCCCCGAGCCTTCCAATTGTTTGGACCCATCAAAATGAATCATCCAATATGTGTTGTCTGGCTTCTCTTCAGGTGTCTGCAACTCCCTCCAATCATTAATGAAGTCCACCAGTGCTTGAGATTTGATGGCAGTACGTGGCACATACTTTAAACTATGAGACCCAAGTTCAATGGCCCACTTGGCGACTCGTCCCGTGGCTTCTCTATTTTGAATAATATCTCCTAAAGGAGCAGCGCTAACCACGGTAATAGGATGACCCTGAAAGTAATGCTTAAGCTTCCGGATCGCCATGAACACCCCATAAAGAAGTTTCTGCCAATGTGGATATCTCTGTTTGGACTCAATGAGCACCTCACTGACGTAGTAAACCGGACGTTGAACCGGATATTCCTTGCCAGCCTCTTTGCGCTCTACAACAATGGCCACACTGACAGCATGTGTGTTAGCAGCCACATTTAACAACAGTGGCTCCTTATCAACGGGAGCAGCAAGAACCGGTGGCTCAGTGAGCTGTCTTTTCAGATCTTCAAAGGCAGAGTTAGCAGCATCACTCTAGACAAAATCATCCGTCTTCTTCATCATTTGATATAACAGCATAGCCTTCTCCCCTGACCGGCTTATGAACCGGCTTAAAGCTACGACATGACCCGCCAGCCGCTGAACGTCATTGATGCACTCCGGCTTAGCCAAAGACGTAATCGCCTTGATTTTCTCTGGGTTAGCCTCAATGCCTCTGTTAGACACCAAAAGCCCCAAAAGCTTGCTCGCCGGTACTCCAAAAATGCACTTGGCCGGGTTAAGCATCATCTTGTAGACCCGGAGGTTATCAAAGGTTTCCTTCAGATCATCTACCAAGGTTTACTTCTCTCTGGATTTCACCACTATATCATCCACATAAGCATGAACATTACGCCCAATCTGATTATGAAGACAGTTCTGCACACACCGCTGATAAGTCTCCTGGGCACTCTTAAGCCCAAAGGGCATGGACACATAGCAAAAGGCTCCAAATGGAGTAATGAAAGATGTCTTCTCCTGGTCCTTAACCGCCATCTTGATCTGATGGTAACCAGAATAAGCATCCAAAAAGCTCAAACGCTCACAACCTGCCGTAGCATCAATGATTTGATCAATATGAGGGAGAGCAAAAGGATCAGCCGGACAAGCTTTGTTTAAGTCCGTGTAATCCACACACATATGCCAGGGGCCGTTCTTTTTAAGCACGACCGGGTTAGCCAACACTCTGGATGAAAGACTTCAATAATGAACCCGGCTGCCAAAAGCCGGGCCACCTCATCTCCAATAGCCTTGCACCTTTCCTCGTTGAACCACCGAAGAAACTGCCTGACCGGCTTAAACTTTGGATCAATATTGAGAGTGTGCTCAGCGAGTTCTCTCGGTACACCCGGCATGTCAGAAGGCTTCCATGCAAAGATGTCCCAGTTCTCACGGATGAACTCGATGAGCGCGTCTTCCTATTTGGGATCCAAATTAGCACAGATAATGAATTGTTTGGATGAGTCGCCAGGCACGAAATCAATCATCCTGGTATCGTCAGCTGACTTAAACTTCAGCGCCGGCTCATGCTCCGTAGTTGGCTTCTTCAAAGATGTCATGTCTGTCGGGTCAACGTTGTCTTTGTAAAACTTTAACTCCTCCGTTGCGCAAACAGATTCTGCGTAAGCAGCATCGCCTTCCTACTCTAAGGCTATCTTCCGACTTCCATGTACTATGATAGTACCTTTATAACCCGGCATCTTGAGCTGCAGATAAACATAACACGGTCGTTCCATGAATTTTGCGTAAGCCGGTCGTCCAAATAGGGTGTGATACGGGCTCTTGATTTTGACCACCTCAAAGGTTAATTTCCCATCCCTGGAATCATGCTCATCTCCAAAAAGCTACCTCCAGCTCAATCTTACCCACTAGATATGCCGACTTACCAGGCACCACTCCATGAAAAACAGTGTTGGACGTCTTAAGACTTTTGTCAGTCAACCCCATGCGACGGAATGTCTCATAATAGAGGATGTTGATGCTACTGCCTCCATCCATGAGTACTTTAGTGAATTTATATCCACCAACCTGAGGCGCCACCACCAAAGCCAGATGACCCGGATTGTCAACCCGCGGCGGGTGATCCTCCCTACTCCACAGAATAGGCTGCTCAGACCATCTCAAATAACGAGGAACCGCCGGCTCAACAGCATTGACTGCTCTCTTATGAAGTTTCTGGTCCCTTTTGCATAAACTGGTGGTGAACACATGATACTGCCCACTACTTAGCTTCTTTGGGTTACTCTAAAACCCGGATTACTGCTGCTGCTGACTTCCTTGGCCAGATTGCTGATTATAACCACCCTGATTACCTTGAGGGCCCTGGCCATGAAAACCGCCACCGCCTGAATTGCCGCCCGAGCCATGAAAACCGCCACTGCCTGTGCCGCTGCCAGGTCCATGATTACCGTCGAACATGTTAGAATTCTTGAAAGCCTTGATGATCGTACAGTCTTTCCATAGATGGGTGGTCGGCTTCTCCCGGGTGTCGTGTCTTGGACAGGGTTCATTTAGCAACTGCTCGAGGGTGGGACCTGTCCCGCCTGACCGAGGAGGTGTCCTCCCCTTACGCTGTTGATTGTTGCCTTGCGCGTTCGCCACAAACTCCAAGCTGCCGCCAGCCTTACGTTTGTTATTACCTCCTTGATTTGCCGGGTTATGCTGAAGGCCCTTAGCATTGCCGTTCTTCTTTCCCTTCCATGTCTTCTCTTCATCAGACGTAGGATCTTTGGTACTATCTGAATCAGCATATTTGACGAGAGCCGCCATCAGCTGGCCCATATCATTACAATCGCGCTTGAGCCGTCCTAGCTTCTATTTTAGAGGTCCAAATAGGCAATTTTTCTCCAACATTAAGACCGCAGAGCCGGCATCCATCTTATCAGATGAATGTATCATTTCCTTTACCCGGTGCACCCAATGAGTCGTGGACTCACCTTCCTCTTGCTTGCAATTAGTCAAGTCCACAATCGACATGGGCTGCTTGCATGTATCTTTAAAGTTCTTAATAAACTGGGCCTTTAACTCGGCCCAGGAACCAATGGAATTAGGCGGCAGTCCCTTTAACCAAGTGCGGGCCGTCCCATCCAGCATCATAGTGAAGTATTTAGCGATTGCTGCGTCACTGACCTCCAGCAATTCCATGGACATTTCATAACTTTCAATCCATGCCCTGGGTTGTAAGTCGGCTGTGTGATTAGGCACCTTCCGAGGCCCCTTGAAATCCTTTGGCAAACGCTCATTACCTAGAGCCAGCACCAAGCAGGGGACACCTCCTGTCCTTGTGGCCACCCCTGCTTCAACAGAGGCTGTTGGATAAACCGGAAAAGCTTGGTCAGCCGCCTGCTCAGCTGACTGTTGAACCGCCCGCTCAGCCTCTTGGCGGATGCTACCCTGGTCAACCAAGTTAAGAGCTCCATCACGTGCTGGGTCATGCCTGCGTGGCTGGTTTCGGCGCTGGGCGTTGCTTAACATGGCTACTGAATCCATATGCCTTCTATAGCACGGGCTCCGGCTTGGGCGAGGGGTTGAATGAATCCTGTGTCGACTATAAGGGTATGCCTCCTGCTGTGCCAGAGCCATCTGAAGAAGTTCTCTGACCCTTCGCGTTTCAATCGCCGTCGGAGAGTCGTCCTCCATTGGGAGAGCCACCAAACGCGCCGATGCAGCGATCAGATTCTCCAAACGGTTAGAAAAATGACCCGATGGTGTCAGTGTACGATGAGGCGGAGCAGTATTCACATGAGGGGGTTCCGTAGTCCATGGCTGAGGCATAGTGAATTACTTTCATTTTCTCTCTATCTTCTGCAGTGGTCGGACATTGAATCTGACTCAACTTCACACCTTGTAACACAGGCAAGAACCCTTTCTTTGCCTGACCCATTTTGAACTTCTTCAAAACTTTATCAAGGTATGTGCTTTGTGAAAGTCCAATTAAGCATCTTGATCTATCTCTATAGATCTTGATGGCCAATATATAAGCAGCTTCACCGAGGTCTTACATTGAAAAATTCTTATTCAAGTATCCTTTTATGCCATTCAGAAATTCAGTATCATTTCCGATCAACAATATGTCATCCACATATAATATCAGAAATGCTACAGAGCTCCCACTCACTTTCTTGTAAATACAGGATCCTCCAAAAGTCTGTATAAAGCCATATGCTTTGATCAAACTATCCAAGTGTATATTCCAATTCCGAGAGGCTTGCACTAGTCCATAAATGGATCGCTGGAGCTTGCACACATGATTCGGACAGACTTAAGCATCGCTATGGGTGATAAGGTCTCAGCGTAGTCAAGTCCTTGAACTTGTCGAAACCTTTCGCAACAAGTCGATATTTGTAGACAGTAACATCACCGTCAGCGTCAGTCTTCTTCTTGAAGATCCATTTATTTTCTATTGCTTGTCAATCATCGGGCAAGTCAACCAAAGTCCACACTTGTTCTCATACATGGATCCCATCTCAGATTTCATGGCCTCAAGCCATTTTGCGGAATCTGGGCTCATCATTGCTTCCTCATAGTTCGTAGGTTCGTCATGTTCAAGTAACATGACCTCCAGAACAGGATTAACATACCACCCTGGTGCGGATCTTGCTCTGGTTGACCTACAAGGTTCGATAGTAACTTGATCAGAAGTTTCATGTTCATCATCATTAGCTTCCTCACTAATTGGTGTCGTAATCACTGGAACTGATTTCTGGGATGAACTACTTTCCAATAAGGGAGAAGGTACAATTACCTCATCAAGCTCTACTTTCCTCCCACTCACTTCTTTTGAGAGAAACTCCTTCTCTAGAAAGGATCCATTCTTAGCAACGAACATCTTGCCTTTGGATCTATGATAGAAGGTGTACCTAACAGTCTCCTTTGGGTATCCTATGAAGACACATTTCTCCGATTTGGGTTCGAGCTTATCAGGTTGAAGCTTTTTCACATAATCATCGCAGCCCCAAACTTTAAGAAATGACAACTTTGGTTTCTTGCCAAACCATAGTTCGTATGGTGTCGTCTCAATGGATTTCGATGGCGCCCTATTTGATGTGAATGCAACCGTATCTAAAGCATAACCCCAGAACGATAGCGGTCAATCAGTAAGAGACATCATAGATCGCACCATATCTAATAAAGTACGATTACGATGTTTGGACACACCATTACGCTATGGTGTTCTAGGTGGCGTAAGTTGTGAAACTATTCCACATTGTTTAATATGAAGACCAAACTCGTAACTCAAATATTCACCTCCATGATCAGATCATAGAAACTTTATTTTCTTGTTACAATAATTTTCCACTTCACTCTGAAATTATTTGAACTTTTCAAATGTTTCAGACTTATGTTTCATCAAGTACATATACCCATATCTGCTTAAATCATCTATAAAGGTCAGAAAATAACGGTACCCGCCGCGAGCATCAACACTCATCGGACCGCATACATCAGTATGTATTATTTCCAATAAGTCTGTTGCTCGCTCCATTGTTCCGGAGAACGGAGTCTTACTCATCTTGCCCATGAGGCATGGTTTAGAAGTATCAAGTGATTCATAATCAAGTGATTCCAAAAGCCCATAAGCATGGAGTTTCTTCATGCTCTTTACGCCAATATGAGCTAAACGGCCATGCCACAAATAAGTTGCACTATCATTATTAAACTTTTATATTTTGGCTTCAATACTATGAATATGTGTATCACTACTATCGAGATTCAATAAAAATAGACCACTCAACAAGGGTGCATGACCATAAAAGATATTACTCATATAAATAGAACAACCATTATTCTCTGATTTAAATGAAGAACCGTCTCGCATCAAACAAGATCCAAATATAATGTTCATGCTTAACGCTGGCACCAAATAACAATTATTTAGGTCTAAAACTAATCCCGAAGGTAGATGTAGAGGTAGCATGCCAGCGGCGATCACATCGACTTTGGAACCATTTCCCATGCGCATCGTCACCTCGTCCTTAGCCAATCTTCGTTTAATCCGTAGCCCCTATTTCGAGTTGCAAATATGAGAAACAGAACCAGTATCAAATACCCAGGCGCTACTACGAGAATTATTAAGGTACACATCAATAACATGTATATCAAATATACCTTTCACTTTGTCATCCTTCTTATCCGCCAAATACTTGGGGCAGTTCCGCTTCCAGTGACCAGTCCCTTTGCAGTAGAAGCACTTAGTCTCAGGCTTAGGTCCAGACTTGGGCTTCTCCACTTGAGCAGCAACTTGCTTTCCATTCTTCTTGAAGTTCCCCTTCTTCCCTTTGCCCTTTTTCTTGAAATTAGTGGTCTTATTAACCATTAACACTTGATGCTCCTTTTTGATTTCTACCTCCGCAGCCTTTAGCATCGCGAAGAGCTCGGGAATTTTCTTGTCCATCCCTTGCATATTATAGTTCATCACAAAGCTTTTGTAGCTTGGTGGCAGTGATTGAAGAACTCTGTCAATGAAACTATCACCAGGAAGATTAACTCCCAGTTGAGTCAAGTGGTTGTGGTACCCATACATTCTGAGTATATGTTCACTGACAGAACTATTCTCCTCCATCTTGCAGCTGTAGAACTTATTGGAAACTTCATATCTCTCAATTCAGGCATTTTCTTGAAATATTAACTTCAACTCCTGGAACATCTCATATACTCCATGATGTTCAAAACATCGCTGAAGTCCCAATTCTGCCGTAAAGCATGGCACACTGAACTATCGAGTAGTCATCAAATTTGCTCTGCCAGACGTTCATAACCTCTGGTGTTGCTCCTGCAACGGGCTTTGCACCTAGCAGTGCTTCCAGGATGTAATTCTTCTATGCAGCAATGAGGATAATCCTCAAGTTATGGACCCAGTCCATGTAGTTGCAACCATCGCCTTTCAACTTAGCTTTCTCTAGGAACGCATTAAAATTCAAAGGAACAGTAGCAGGGCCATTTATCTATAGCAACATAGACATGCAAAACACTATCATGTACTATGTTCATGATAAATTAAGTTCAATTAATCATCTTACTTAAGAACCCCCACTTAGATAGACATCCCTCTAGTCATCTAAATGGTCACGTGATCCATATCAACTAAACCATGTCGGATCATACGTGAGATGGAGTAGTTTTCAATGGTGAACATCACTATGTTGCTCATATCTACTATATGATTCATGCTCAACCTTTCGGTTTCAGTGTTCCGAGGCCATATCGGCAGATGCTAGGCTCATTAAGTTTAACCCGAGTATTCTGCGTGTGCAAAACTAGCTTGGACCCATTGTATGTGAACGTAGACCTTATCACACCCGATCATCACGTGGTGTCTCGGCACGACAAACTGTAGCAACGGTGCATACTCAGGGAGAACACTTATATCTTGAAATTTAGTGAGAGATCATCTTATAATGCTACCGCCGTACTAAGCAAAATAAGATGCATAAATGATAAACATCACATGCAATCAAAATAAGTGATATGATATGGCCATCACCATCTTGTGCCTTTGATCTCCATCTCCAAAGCACCGTCATGATCACCATCGTCACCGGCTTGACACCTTGATCTCCATCGTAGCATCGTTGTCGTCTCGCCGACTATTGCTTCTACAACTATCACTACTGCTTAGTGATAAAGCAAAGCAATTACATGGCGATTGCATTTCATACAATAAAGCGACAACCATACGGATCTTGCCAGTTGCCGATAACTATTACAAAACATGATCATCTCATACAACAATTTATATATCATCATGTCTTGACCATATCACATCACAGCATGCCCTGCAAAAACAAGTTAGACGTCCTCTACTTTGTTGTTGCAAGTTTTATGTGGCTGCTACTGGCTTCTAGAAAGAACCGTTCTTACCTACGCATAAAAACCACAATGATTTTTCGTCAAGTGTGCTGTTTTAACCTTCAACAAGGACCGGGCATAGTCAAACTCGATTCAAGTAAAGCTGGGAAAACAGACACCCATTAGCCACCTGTGTGCGAAGCACGTCGGTAGAACCAGTCTCATGAACGCGGTCATGTAATGTCGGTCTGGGCTGCTTCATCCAACAATACCGCCAAATCAAAATAAGACATTGCTGGTAAGCAGTATGACTATTATCGCCCACAACTCTTTGTGTTCTACTCGTGCATATAACATCTACGCATAGACCTGGCTCAGATGCCACTGTTGGGGAACGTAGTATTTCAAAATTTTCCTACGATCACGCAAGATCTATCTAGGAGATGCATAGAAACGAGAGGGGAGAGTGTGTCTAGGTACCCTCGTAGACCAAAAGCGGAAGCGTTTAGTAATGCGGTTGATGTAGTCGAACGTCTTAGCGATCCAACCAGTCCAAGTACTGAATGTACGGCACCTCCGTGATTAGCACATGTTCAGCTCGATGACGTCCCTCGAACTCTTGATCCAGTTGAGGCCGAGGGAGAGTTCCGTCAGCACAATGGCGTGCTGATGGTGATGATGAAGTTTACCGGCGCAGGGCTTCGCCTAAGCACTATGACGATATGACCGAGGTGTGTAACTGTGGAGGGGGGCACCGCACACAGCTAAGAGAAACTTTGGTGTGTCTTTGGGGTGCCCCCTCCCAAGTATATAAACTGGGGATGAGAGGTGGTCGCCATAGGGGGGCGCCATGGGGGGAGTCCTACTTGGACTCCCGGTCCAAGTAGGATTCGCCCCCCCCTTTCCTAGTCCAAGTAGGAGAAGAAGGGAAGGAGGAAAAGAAGAGAAGGAAGGAGGGGGGTGCCGCCCCTCCCCTTGTCCAATTCGGACTGGGTAGGAGGGGGTGTGCCACCTCTGGCCGGCCCTCTCTCTTCTCCACTAAGCCCCATGATGGCCCAATAACTTCCTGATACGTCTCCAATGTATCTACAATTTTTGATTGTTCCATGCTATTATATTATTTGTTTTGGATGTTTAATGGGCTTTAATATACCGTTTTATATTATTTTTGGGACTAACCTACTAACCAAAGGCCCAGTGCAAATTGCTATTTTTTTGCCTATTTCAGTGTTTCGCAGAAAAGGAATATCAAACGGAAAGAAACCTTTGGGAGAGTTATTTTTGGAACAAACGTGATCCTGGAGACTTGGAGTGGACGTCAAGAAAGAAGCGAGGAGGCCACGAGGAAGGAGGGCGTGCCCCCCACCCTCGTGGGCCCCTCGCAGCTCCACCGACGTACTTCTTCCTCCTATATATACCCATATACCCCAAAAACATCCAAGAGCACCACGAAACCCTATTTCCACCACCGCAACCTTCTGTACCTGTGAGACCCCATCTTGGGGCCTTTTCTAGTGCTTCGTTCGAGGGGGAATCGATCACAGAGGGCTTCTACATCAACACCATAGCCTCTCCGATGATGTGTGAGTAGTTTACCACAGACCTTCGGGTCCATCATTATTAGCTATATGGCTTATTCTCTCTCTTTGGATATCAATACAAATTTCTCCTCGATTCTCTTGGAGATCTATTCGATGTAATTTTTTTGCGGTGTGTTTGTTGAGATCCGATGAATTGTGGGTTTATGATCAAGATTATCTATGAACAATATTTGATTCTTCTCTGAATTATTTTATGCATGATTTAATATCTTTGCAAGTCTCTTCGAATTATTAGTTTGGTTTGGCCTACTAGATTGATCTTTCTTGCAATGGGAGAAGTGCTTAGCTTCGGGTTCAATCTTGCGGTGTCCTTTCCCAGTGACAGCAGGGGCAGCAAGGCACGTATTGTATTGCCATCGAGGATAAAAAGATGGGGTTTATATCACCTTGCTTGAGTTTATCCCTCTACATCATGTCATCTTTCCTAATGCGTTACTCCCTTCTTATGAACTTAATACTCTAGATGCATATTGGATAGCGGTCGATGTGTGGAGTAATAGTAATAGATGCAGAATCGTTTCGGTCTACTTGTCGCGGACGTGATGCCTATATACATGATCATGCCTAGATATTCTCATAACTATGCGCTTTTCTATCAATTCCTCGATAGTAATTTGTGCGCCCACCGTAGAATTTGCTATCTTGAGAGAAGCCACTAGTGAAATCTATGGCCCTCGGGTCTATTTTCCATTATAGTATTTTCCTATGTACTTGCTATTTCTATCGTTGTTTATTTTGCAATCTTTATTTTCCAATCTATACAATAAAAATACCAAAAATATTTATATTATTATCTCTATCAGATCTCACTTTCGTAAGTGACCATGAAGGGATTGACAACCCTTTTATCACGTTTGTTGTGAGGTTCTTGTTTGTTTGTGCAGGTAGTAGGGACTTGCGTGTTACCTCCTACAGGATTGATACCTTGGTTCTCAAAAACTGAGGGAAATACTTACGCTACTTTGCTGCATCACCCTTTCCTCTTCAAGGGAAAACCAACGCATGCTCAAGAGGTAGCAAGAAGGATTTCTGGCGCCGTTGTCGGGGAGGTTGCACCAAGTCAAGTCAAGATTTGATCTCCCGTCAACAAGCCATTTCTAGCGCCGTTGCTAGGGAGATCTACGCACAAGTCAAGACATACCAAGTACCCATCACAAACTCTTATCCCTCACATTACATTATTTTCCATTTGCCTCTCGTTTTCCTCTCCCCCACTTCACCCTTGCCGTTTTATTCGCCCTCTTTTCTGTTTGGCTCTTTTCCATTCGCCTCTTTTTGCTTGCTTCTTGTGTGCTTGTGTGTTGGATTGTTTGTCACGATGGCTCAAGACAATACTAAATTGTGTGATTTTTCCAATACCAACAACAATGATTTTCTTAGCACTACAATTGCTCCTCTTACCGATGCTGAATCTTGTGAAATTAATACTGCTTTGCTGAACCTTGTTATGAAAGATTCGTTTTCTGGCCTTCCTAGTGAAGATGCCGCTACCCATCTAAACATCTTTGTTGACTTGTGTGATATGCAAAAGAAGAAATATGTGGATAATGATATTGTTAAATTGAAGCTATTTCCGTTTTCGCTTAGAGATCGTGCTAAAACTTGGTTTTCGTCTTTGCCTAAAAATAGTATTGATTCATGGAATAAGTGCAAAGATACTTTTATCTCCAAGTATTTTCCTCCCTCTAAGATCATCTCTCTTAGAAACGATATTATGAATTTTAAGCAACTTGATCATGAGCATGTTGCACAAGCTTGGGAGAGGATGAAATTAATGGTACATAATTGCCCTACACATGGATTAAACTTATGGATGATCATACAAATTTTTTATGCTGGATTGTATTTTTCTTTTAGAAATCTTTTAGATTCATCCGCGGGAGGCACTTTTATGGAAATCACTTTCGGATAAGCTACTAAACTCCTAGATAATATTATGGCTAATTATTCTCAATGGCACACCGAAAGATCTACTAGTAAAAAGGTTCATGCGATAGAAGAGAATAATGTTTTGAGTGGAAATATAGATGAACTTATGAATTTTTTTGCTAATAAGAGTGTTTCTTCTGATCCTAATGATATGACTTTGTCTACTTTGATTGAGAATAATAATGAATCTATGGATGTGAATTTTGTTGGTAGGAACAATTTTGGTAACAACGCATATAGAGGTAACTTTAATCCTAGGCCGTTTCCTAGTAATTCCTCTAATAATTATGGTAATTCCTACAATAACTCTTATGGAAATTTTAATAAGATGCCCTATGATTTTGAGACTAGTGTTAAAGAATTTAGGATTTCGCAAAAGAATTTCAATGCTTTGCTTGAAGAAAAATTGCCTAAGATTGATGAGTTGGCTAGGAACGTGGATAGAATTTCTCTTGATGTTGATTCTTTGAAAGTTAGATCTATTCCACCTAAGCATGATATCATGAGTCTCTCAAATCTATGAGAATTTCCATTGACAAGTGCAAAGAAAGAACCGCTAGGATGCGTGCTAAAAAAGATTGCTTTATAAAAGTGTGTTCTTCTAGTTTTCACGATAATAAGGATGAAGATCTAAAAGTGATTGATGTGTCTCCCATTAAATCTTTATTTTGCAATATGAATCTTGATAATGATGGGACTGGAGATGAGTCAACTTTAGCTAAAAGGCGTCCCAATGATTCAGAGTTTTTAGGTCTTGATCCAAAAATTGGTAAAAGTGGGATTGAAGAGATCAATACTCATAGCAATGAACCCACTATTTTGGATTTCAAGGAATTTAATTATGATAATTGCTCTTTGATAAATTTTATTTCCTTGTTGCAATCCGTGCTAAATTCTCCTCATGCTTATGATCAAAATAAAGATTTTACCAAACATATCGTTGATGCCTAAATGCAATCGTATGAAGAAAAGCTTGAATTGGAAGTTTCTATCCCAAGAAAACTTTATTATGAGTGGGAACCTACTGTTAAAATCAAAATTAGAGATCATGAATTATATTCTTTATGTGATTTGGGTGCTAGTGTTTCCACGATTCCAAAAACTTTGTGTGATGTGTTAGGTTTCCGTGAATTTGATGATTGTTCTTTAAATTTGCGTATTGCGGATTCCACTATTAAGAAACCTATCGGAAGGATTAATGATGTTCTTATTGTTGCGAATAGGAATTATGTGCCCGTAGATTTCATTGTTCGTGATATAGATTGCAATCCTACGTGTCCTATTATTCTTGGTAGACCTTTCCTTAGAACGATTGGTGCAATTATTGATATGAAAGAAGGAAATATTAGATTACAATTTCCGTTAAGGAAAGGCATGGAACAATTTCCTAGGAATAAAATTAAATTACCTTATGAATCTATTATGAGAGCCACTTATGGATTACATACCAAAGATGACAATACCTATATCTATTCTTGTTTTTATGCCTAGCTAGGGGCGTTAAACAATAGCGCTTGTTGAGAGGCAACCCAATTTTATTTTTGTTTATTGTTTTTAGTTCTTGTTTAGTAATAAATAATTCATCTAGCTTATTTTTAGATGTGGCTTTATGTTTTTAATTAGTGTTTGTGCCAAGTAGAACCTTTGGGAAGACTTGGAGGAAGTCTTTGCGATCTTGCTGTAAAAAACAGAAACTTTAGCGCTCACGAGATTAGCTGCCATTTTTTACTGTAGAGTGCGATTAGGTTGATTCTTTTTGCAGACGATTAATATAAACATTCCTCACGTCCACCAACTTATTTAAGAATTGTTGGGGTTACAGAAGTATTCGAAACCTACAGATTACTACAGACTGTTCTGTTTTGACAGATTCTGTTTTTCGTGTCTTGTTTGCTTATTTTGATGAATCTATGGCTAGTATCGGGGGGTATGAACCATAGAGAAGTTGGAATACAGTAGTTTTAACACAAATATAAATAAAGAATGAGTTAATTACAGTACCTTGAAGTGGTGGTTTGTTTTCTTATACTAACGGAGCTCATGAGATTTTCTGTTGAGTTTTGTGTTATGAAGTTTTCAAGTTTTGGGTAAAGATTTGATGGATTTTGGAATAAGGAGTGGCAAGAGCCTAAGCTTGGGGGTTCCCAAGGCACCCCAAGGTAAAATTCAAGGACAACCAAAATCCTAAGCTTGGGGATGCCCCGGAAGGCATCCCCTCTTTCGTCTTC
Organism: Triticum urartu; assembly: GCF_003073215.2. Taxonomy (NCBI): domain Eukaryota; kingdom Viridiplantae; phylum Streptophyta; class Magnoliopsida; order Poales; family Poaceae; genus Triticum; species Triticum urartu. The sequence continues at coordinate 315,426,539 of NC_053023.1, forward strand.
GTCCATCGGAAACTTTACTTGAGGCTATATTTTTATTCACCACATGATATGTGTTTTTCTTGGAGCATCTTGTATGATTTGAGTCTTTGATTTTTAGTTTTCCACAATCATCCTTGCTGTACACACCTTTTGGAGTGACACACATAAATCGGAATTTATTAGGATACTCTATGTGCTTCACTTATATCTTTTTAGCTAGATAATTTTGCTCTAGTGCTTCACTTATATCTTTAAGATCACGGTGGTGGTTTTATTTTATAGAAATTATTGATCTCTCATGCTTCACTTATATTATTTTGAGAGTCTTTTAGAACAACATGGTAATTTGCTTTGGCTATAAAATTAGTCCTAATATGATAGGCATCAAAGATGGGTATAATAAAAACTTTCATAAAAAGTGCATTGAATACTATGAGAAGTTTGATACTTGATAATTGTTTTGAGATATGAAGATGGTGATATTACAGTCATGATATTTGAGTAGTTGTGAATTTGAAAAATACTTGTTCTAAAGTTTTTGTTTCCCGTAGCATGCACGTATGGTGAACCGTTATGTGATGAAGTCGGAGCATGGTTTATTTATTGATTGTCTTCCTTATGAGTGGCGGTCGGGGACGAGAGATGGTCTTTTCCTACCAATCTATCCCCCTAGGAGCATGCGTGTAGTACTTTGTTTTGATAACTAATAGATTTTTGCAATAAGTATGTGAGTTCTTTATGACTAATGTTGAGTCCATGGATTATACGCACTCTCACCCTTCCACCATTGCTAGCCTCTCTAGTACCGCGCAACTTTCACCGGTACCGTACACCACCCATATAACTTCCCCAAAACAGCCACCATACCTACCTATTATGGCATTTCCATAGCCATTCCGAGATATATTGCCATGCAACTTACCACCGTTCTGTTTGTTATGACACGTTACATGATTGTCATATTGCTTTGCATGATCATGTAGTTGACATCGTATTTGTGGCAAAGCCACCTTTATAATTCTTTCATACATGCCACTCTTGATTCATTGCATATCCCGGTACATCGCTGGAGGCATTCACATAGAGTCATATTTTGTTCTAGTATCGAGTTGTAATTTTTGAGTTGTAAGTAAATAAAAGTGTGATGATCATCACTATTAGAGCATTGTCCCAAGTAAGGAAAGGATGATGGAGACTATGATTCCCCCACAAGTCGGGATGAGACTCTGGACAAAAAGAAAGAAAAAGGAGAGAGAAAAAGAGGCCATAAAAAAGAGAGGAAAAGGCCCAAATAAAAAATGAGAGGAAAAGAGAGAAGGGACAATGCTACTATCCTTTTACCACACTTGTGCTTCAAAGTAGCACCATGATCTTCATGATAGAGAGTCTCCTATGTTGTCACTTTCATATACTAGTGGGAATTTTACATTATAGAACTTGGCTTGTATATTCCAATGATGGGCTTCCTCAAAATGCCCTAGGTCTTCGTGAGCAAGCGAGTTAGATGCACACCCACTTAGTTTCTTTTTTCCAGCTTTCATACACTTATAGCTCTAGTGCATTTGTTGCAAGGCAATCCCTACTCACTCACACTGATATCTATTGATGGGCATCTCCATAGCCCGTTGATACGTCTAGTTGATGTGAGACCATCTTCTCCTTTTTTTCTTCTCCACAACCACCACTCTATTCCACATATAGTTTGAGAACATCAAAAGTATGAAACAATTGCTTGGCTTGTCACCGAGGTTGTGCATGATTAAATACTTTGTGTGATGAATATAGATCATAGCCATACTATATGATTTTGTAGGGATAACTTTCTTTGGCCATGTTATTTTGAGAAGACATGATTGCTTTGTTAGTATGCTTGAAGTATTATTATTTTTATGTCAATATTAAACTTTTGTCTTGAATCTTTCGGATCTGAACATTCATGCCACAATAAAGAAAATTACATTCAGAATTATGCTAGGTAGCATTCCACATCAAAAATTCTATTTTTATCATTTACCTACTCGGGGACGAGAAGGAATTAAGCTTGGGGATGCTTGATACATCTCCAATGTATCTATAATTTTTTAATGTTCCATGCTATTATATTATCTGTTTTGGATGTTTAATGGACTTTAACATACCTTTTTATATTATTTTTGGGACTAACCTACTAACCAAAGGCCTAGTGCAAATTGCTGTTTTTTTTTTTGCCGATTTCAGTGTTTTGCAGAAAAGGAATATCAAACGGAATCCAAATGGAATGAAACCTTCGGGAGAGTTATTTTTTGAACAAACGTGATCCAGTAGACTTGGAGTGGACGTTAAGAAAGAAGCGAGGAGGCCACGAGGCAGGAGGGCGCGTCCAGGGGGGCCAGGCGCGCCCCCACCCTCGTGGGCCCCTCGCAGCTCCACCGACGTACTTCTTCCTCCTATATATACCCATATACCCCGAAAATATCCAGGAGCACCACGAAACCCTATTTCCACCGCCGCAACCTTCTGTACCTGTGAGATCCCATCTTGGGGCCTTTTTCGGCGCTCCGCCGGAGGGGGAATCGATCACGGAGGGCTTATTCTCTCTCTTTGGATCTCAATACAAAGTTCTCCTCGATTCTCTTGGAGATCTATTTGGTGTAATTCTTTTTGCGGTGTGTTTGTCGAGATCCGATGAATTGTGGGTTTATGATCAAGATTATCTATGAACAATATTTGATTCTTCTCTGAATTCTTTTACGCATGATTTAATGTCTTTGCAAGTCTCTTCGAATTATCAGTTTGGTTTGGCCTACTAGATTGATTTTTCTTGCAATGGGAGAAGTGCTTAGCTTTGGGTTCAATCTTGCGGTGTCCTTTCCCAGTGATAACAGGGGCAGCAAGGCACATATTATATTGTTGCCATCAAGGATAAAAAGATGGGGTTTATATCATATTGCTTGAGTTTGTCCCTCTACATCATGTCATCTTGCCTAATGCGTTACTCTGTTCTTATGAACTTAATACTCTAGATGCATGCTGAATAGCGGTCGATGTGTGGAGTAATAGTAGTAGATGTAGAATCGTTTCGATCTACTTGTCGTGGACGTGATGCCTATGTACATGATCATGCCTAGATATTCTCATAACTATGCGATTTTCTATCAATTTCTCAATAGTAATTTGTTCACCCACTGTAGAATTTCCTATCTTGAGAGAAGCCACTAGTGAAACCTATGGCCCCCGGGTGTATTTTGCATTATATTATTTTCCTATCTACTTGCTATTTCTATCGTTGTTTATTTTGTAATATTTATTTTCCAATCTAGACAACAAAATACCAAAAATATTTATCTTATTATCTCTATCGGATCTCACTCTCAAAAGTGACCGTGAAGGGATTGACAACCCCTTTATTGCGTTGGTTGCGAGGTTCTTGTTTGTTTGTGCAGGTACTAGGGACTTGTGTGTTACCTCCTACTGGATTGATACCTTGGTCCTCAAAAACTGAGGGGAATACTTACGCTACTCTGCTGCATCACCCTTTCATCTTCAAGGAAAACCAACGCATGCTCAAGAGGTAGCACTTCGGGGGGGGTCCGGTAACCCCCGGTACTCTGAAACTTATCCGAAACGACCCGAACCATTCCGGTGTCCGAATGTAGCCTTCCAATATATGAATCTTTATGTATCGACCATTTCGAGACTCCTCGTCATGTCCGTGATCTCATCCAGGACTCCTAACAAACTTTGGTTCATCAAAACACGAAACTCATAATACAAATCGTCATCGAACGTTAAGCGTGCAGACCCTACGGGTTCGAGAACTATGTATACATGACCGAGACACATCTCCGGTCAATAACCAATAGAGGAACCTGGATTCTCATATTGGCTCCTAAATATTCTACGAAGATATTATCGGTCAAACCGCATAACAACATACGTTGTTACCTTTGTCATTAGTATGTTACTTCCCAGAGATTCGATTGTCGGTATCATCATACCTAGTTCAATCTCGTTACCGCCATGTCTCTTTACTCGTTCTGAAATGCATAATCCCATGTCTAACTCATTAGACACATTGCTTGCAAGGCTCATAGTGATGTGCATTACCGAGAGGGCCCAGAGATACCTCTCCGATACACGGAGTGACAAATCCTAATCTTGATCTATGCCAACTCAACAAACACCATCGGAGACACCTATAGAGCACCTTTATAATCACCCAGTTACATTGTGACATTTGATAGCACACAAGGTGTTCCTCTAGTATTCAGGAGTTGCATAATCTCATAGTCTGAGGAACATGTATAAGTCATGAAGAAAGCAATAGCATAAAAACTAAACGATCATAAGCTAATGGATGGGTCTTGTCCATCACATCATTCTCTAATGATGTGATCCTGTTCATCAAATGAAAACACATGTCTATGGCTAGGAAACTTAACCATCTTTGATTAACGAGCTAGTCAAGTAGAGGCATACTAGGGACACTCTGTTTGTCTATGTATCCACACATGTACTAAGTTTCCGGTTAATACAATTCTAGCATGAATAATAAACATTTATCATGACATAAGGAAATATAAATAACAACTTTATTATTGCCTCTAGGGCATATTTCCTTCAGTCTCCCACTTGCACTAGAGTCAATAATCTAGATTACATAGTAATGATTCTAACACCCATGGAGTCTTGGTGTTGATCATGTTTTGCTCGTGAGAGAGGCTTAGTCAACGGGTCTGCAACATTCAGATCCATATGTATCTTGCAAATCTCTATTTCTCCCTCCTTGACTTGATCGCGGATGGAATTGAAGCGTCACTTGATGTGCTTGGTTCTCTTGTGAAATCTGGATTCCTTTGCCAAGGCAATTTCACTAGTATTGTCACAAAAGATTTTCATTGGACCCGATGCACTAGGTATTACACCTAGATCGGATATGAACTCCTTCATCCAGACTCCTTCATTTGCTGCTTCTGAAGCAGCTATGTACTCCGCTTCACACGTAGATCCCGCCATGACGCTCTGCTTAGAACTGCACCAACTGACAACTCCACCATTCAATAGAAATACATATCCTATTTGTGACTTAGAGTCATCCGGATGAGTGTCAAAGCTTGCATCGACATAACCATTTACGATGAGCTCTTTGTCACATCCATAAACAAGAAACATATCCTTAGTCCTTTTCAGGTATTTCAGGATGTTCTTGACCGTTGTCCAGTGATCCACTCCTGGATTACTTTGGTACTTCCTTGCTAAACTAATAGCAAGGCACACATCAGGTCTCATACACAGTATTGCATATATGATAGAACCTATGGCTGAGGCATAGGGAATGACTTTCATTTTCTCTCTATCTTCTGCAGTGGTTGGCCATTGAGTCTGACTCAACTTCACACCTTCTAACACAGGAAGTAACCCTTTCTTTGCCTGGTCCATTTGAACTTCTTCAAAACTTTAGCAAGGTATGTGCTTTGTGAAAGTCCAATTGAGCGTCTTGATCTATCTCTATAGATCTTGATGCCCAATATATAAGCAGCTTCACCGAGGTCTTTCATTGAGAAGTTCTTATTCAAGTATCCTTTTATGCCATTCAGAAATTCAGTACCATTTCCGATCAACAATATGTCATCCACATATAATATCAGAAATGCTATAGAGCTCCCACTCACTTTCTTGTAAATACAGGCTTCTCCAAAAGTCTGTATAAAATCATATGCTTTGATCACACTATAAAAGCATATATTCCAACTCCGAGAGGCTTGCACCAGTCCATAAATGGATCGCTGGAGCTTGCACACAGACAGACTTAAGCATCGCTATGGGTGAGAAGGTCTCATCGTATTTCGTGAAAAAAACGTTTCCCCCCTGACTACTGGGACCCACCAGCAATATCTTCGCATGCAAGGAAGTGTGTCCATATTACTGGCAAAAGAAATGATTCACCCCCCTTGACCGTTGGGACCCACCAGCTACATATTCGCGTGCAAGGAAGTGCCTGAAAGTCGGGACCCACCTGGTCGAAGCGTACGTAGCGTTGTCATTCTGGTCGTGAACGTGTACGTACATACTGGTCGATCGGTCTCTCTGCAAGTATGAACCGTGGCTGAGTAAGTAGCGGCACGTGTGTCGTTGTAGAGCACCCGACATAGCAGTTCACGCGGTCCCGTCTAAGTCATGTACACATACTTACAACCACAAGGCAAAAAATACGGCCATGTATGTACATACGGGTGGGGTCTCGAGCGCGTACTCACGAACGACCAGGGATTGTGTACATGGAGAGGCAACGGACGGGAGTAACGCCGTCCTGTTCATCGGGCAGCAAACCGTCTGGGTCGGAACGGAGAAACAACGTCGTGTTCATCGAGAGGCAACAGAACGCGTGCTGTTCATCGGGAGCCAGCCGGCTTGGACGGAACAGCCGATGGGAACGAGGCCTGGCGTACCGCAGAACGGAGGAAACGGCCTTGTGTTCGACCGGCCATGGTCGAAACGGGATCCTGTTCATCGGGAGGGGTCTGGCGTACCACAAAACGGAGGAAACGGACCTCCTGCGGTGGAAACGGGATCCTGTTGATCGGGAGGGGTGTGGCGTACCAAAAAACGGAGGAAACATACTTGTGTTGGAGCGCCACGATCGAAACGGGGGTCCTATTGATCGGGAGGGGTGTGGCGTACCGCAAAACGGGACTCCACGGGATATTGTTCATCTCCACCGTCGACTGCCTCCACGGGCTACTGTTCATCCACCGTCGACCTCCTCCAGCCTCCACCTGCGACTGTTCATCCACGGGCTCCTGTTCATCCAGCCTCCACCGCGCACTCCTCCACCGGCTACTGTTCAACCAGCCCTCTCCACGGGGTCCTGTTCAACCACCCCTCCACGGGCTACAGTTCATCCAGCCCTCCACCGTCTACTGTTCAACTAGACCTCCACGGGGTCCTGTTCATAAAGCCCTCCACGGGGTCCTGTTCATCCGACCCTCCACGGGGTCCTGTTCATCCACCGGCTCGATCGATCGGGGTACTGTTCATCCAACGGCAACGACCGCTACTACCATGGGGTCCTGTTCATCCAACCCCCCACCGGGAACTGTTCATCCAAACCCCCCAACAACGCTCACTTTTCATCCAGAGGCAGCATCGATCGGCTTCAGTTAGCAGTAGTAGCGAAGGAATCACTCGGGTTCAGTTAACATCAAGGGATCGATCAATCGCTCGGGTTCAGTAACGCGTAGCCTCCAGTGTAATCGCTCGGGTTCAGTTAGAGCCCAACGCCTCGCTCGGGTTCAGTTAGAGCCCAACGCCTCGCATTCACGCGTGTACGTACGATAGAAACACGCACCGCTCGGCCCCCGACCACCCACCATAACTGGGACCTCCCCCGATATTTTCCCCGCCCTCGCTTCCACCACGGTTTTTTCCGTCATGGATGGCCCAAAGAATGTCATGCAGCTGCGTCTCCGGCTCGCCCAGGACGAAAAGCCCATTTTTGTCATGATTTTTTGTCATAGAAGTAGGACCCCACCACATCTATGATTGTACCGGGTTTTGTCACAATTATTGTCATAGAAGTGTCATAAGCATGACAGGAAAAAAATTCGTTCGGCCCAAAATGTCACGGTTGTGTCTTTTTTGTTGTTGTGCACATCAGGTCTGGTACACAACATTGCATACATGATATTCCCTATGGTTGTGGCATAGGGAATGACTTTCATTTTCTCTCTATCTTCTGAAGTGGTCGGGCATTGAGTCTGACTCAACTTCACACCTTGTAACACAGGCAAGAACCCGTTCTTTGCCTGGCCCATTTTGAACTTCTTCAAAACTTTATCAACGTATGTGCTTTGTGAAAGTCCAATTAAGCGTCTTGATCTATCTCTATAGATCTTGATGCCCAATATATAAGCAGCTTTACCAAGGTATTTAATTGAAAATTCTTATTCAAGTATCCTTTTATGCCATTCAGAAATTCAATACCATTTCCGATCAACAATATGTCATCCACATATAATGTCAGAAATGCTACAGAGCTCCCACTCACTTGTAAATACAGGCTTCTCCAAAAGTCTGTATGAAACCATATCCTTTGATCACACTATCAAAGCGTATATTCCAGCTCCGAGAGGCTTGCACCAGTCCATAAATGGATCGCTGGAGCTTGCACACATGATTCAGACAGACTTAAGCATCACTACATGTGAGAAGGTCTCATCGTAGTCAACTCCTTGAACTTGTCAAACACCTTTCGCAAAAAGTCGAGCTTTGTAGAAAATAACATTACCGTCAGCGTTCGTCCTCTTCTTGAAGATCCATTTATTCTCTATTGCTTGCTGATCATCGGGCAAGTCAACCAAAGTCTACACTTTGTTCTCATACATGGATCCCATCTCAGATTTCATGGCCTCAAGCCATTTTGCAGAATCCAGGCTCATCATCACTTCCTCATAGTTCATAGGTTCTTCATGGTCAAGTAACATGACCTCCAGAACAGGATAACCGTACCACTCTAGTACGGATCTTTCTCTGGTTGACCTACGAGGTGGCATAAGTTGTGAAACTATTCCAGATTGTTTCAAATGAAGACCAAACTCGTAACTCAAATATTCACCTCCATGATCAGATCGTAGAAACTTTATTTTCTTGTTGCGATGATTTTCCACTTCACTCTGAAATTCTTTGAACTTTTCAAATGTTTCAGTCTTATGTTTCATCAAGTAGATATACCCATATCTGCTTAAATCATCTGTGAAGGTTAGAAAATAATGAGCCGAATCATTAAGAACTTCACTCTGAAATTTCATCAAGGTGATAACCGGCCACAAACAGAAATGATTGAATAGCTGAGAAGAACAAAGAAATGCATAACTCCACTTCAAAAGAATACGGAGAATTAGTTGCACTTCGAGAAGCAAGAGGAAAAGATACTTGAGCTCCTCCGACAAGAATCTTGATGAACACTTGAAGAGTGAATTAAATCATGAAGAACCACCATGAAGAACTCTGGTAACAAAAGGATGATGAGATAGAAACGAAGGATGAAAAGAATAAGATTAAAGCCTTGCGATGATATAGATGGAGCTTCGCGACGAGACAAACTAGAAAAATCAGAACTTCGGAAAAGAAAAGATGGAAAGACTTCAAACCGAGAATGTGATATGATGAACAAATTCCAAAAAGAAGAGATTGATCAACTTGATGAAATAAGAATAAGAATTATGTTATGCTTATCCTCCACCAATTAAATTGATGAGAATCAATGGATTTGCATACTACTTATTTGCGTTGGAAAATATTATGGGGATATATAACGCAAAACTTGGGAAGGTCTTCATGAACCACCGGTAGGATTGGAAAGTACGAATGAATTGATATGATAAGAACGGAAGTGAAATTCTTGAACGAACCATCGTGGCAATGAAAACGAACAAAGAGAAGAGAACGAATCGCCGGAAAGAATTAGAAAACGAACAAAGATACTTGAGTGAATTTAGATGCAAAAGAACGAAGAGATCACAAGCTTACTAAAGAATTCTTGAACAATGCACCGGTACGAATATGGAGATGAACGAAGTGGCATCAGTTTAGAATAATTGAAGAACGAAGCTGAAAACTTGGAACGAAAGAATCTTCTTAAATGATGGCCTCCGGAAGACAACTCCTGAAATACTCCGGATGGGTAAGAAAAGAATTCTTGACAACAAACTAGAACCACGAATCTCCGATACAACGGACAAGATTTTGAGGAAAAATCTTCTTCAGTCCTCAACTGTTGAGAACGATGACGAGGAACACCACCAAAATTGTTGAGATACTCCAGGAGAATGAAAAGTGAAGAGGTTGAGCCAATAATGAAAATAATTTGAAATTGATCTTGGAAAATCATCTGACTGATGAATTTCATTCTTATGTCAAACTTCAAAAAGAATTTGAGAATAACTCCGGGAAAATTAGAAGAGCCAGGTAAGATCCTGGGAAAAGACCTGTGGGTTAGGGCCCATTGAACAGAAAACACCGTTGGAAAGGATTCTTTAATGAGAAATGATGCACCGGAACGATTGAAAAACTTGAATGAGGCGACAATCTTGAATAGAACGAACGAGTCTTGAGCGAAAACACGAATCTCCTGGGATATCTTTAGAACTCTGGAACAATTGAATTGCGAGAGGCGAACAAGCAGGGAAGAATATTTGAGACAAGGAAAAGAACAAGCTCAACACCGAATAGTTGAATTGGATCCACCGAAAAGGAAAGCGAGACGAACAACGATGAGCTTGACGAGAATTCACCGATTGAGACAATTGAGGAAATATTTAAGAGGATCCACACGAATGAAATTAATGCTTGAATAGAGGCTCAGACTCCGGGAAGAAAAAATGGGTGGGAGGGCAGGAAAAACAAAGGCAACTTGGAAGGGGAACCGATGAATAACTTGAAGAGAAAAGCACCGGTTGAAATAATTGAGGAAAGAATGCAGAGGCTTCGCACGAGTAGGATGGATACTCGATTACGGACTCCGGCTCCGAGAAGAAAAGGGTGGGCGGGTAGGAAAAGAGAACAACTTCATACGGGGAACAACATCGTTGAGAAAGAACTGAGGATTGATCTCGCAAAAGACGACGAGGGTCGAATGAGTCAAAAATAAGTGTGCCGGATAAAAGAGCTGACATCACAACGAACGAAAACTAACTGCGTGATCCTAAAGAAAACTGAAGGGGGAGAGGAGTAAGTCAAAAACACCTACGTCAAGATTTCTCACCAGAGCGATGAAGGGGCAGATGAGTAAAAAGAAGTCCTACTCTCCAATATTACTAGACTCCGAAAAAGTTTTCCTCTAGACTCGACAACGGCCAACTACGAACAATCAAGGGGGCTCCTATGGTCAGTCGAGGCTCTGATCCCAACTTGTCACGCCCAATATGCGAATCTATCCTAAAGAAACTCGAAGGTCCCACCAAGGATAGAACCACATATTGACACACTTTTGCAAGGTGGATATCATTACATCGTACCAATACATAATAGTTGGGGATACATACAAAGGCATACAAATGCCGCATGAATATATCAAACATCGTACATGAGAACAACATCCGACTACGGATGAAACACAAACAGAAACTCAAACGACATCCACCTTGCTAGCCCAGGCTGCTGACCAGGAACCTAACCCAAGATCGACGAGGAAGAAGAACTCCAAAACAAGAAAACGTCGCTATCACATCGGATCATCGCATTACCTGGATCATCGGACTCAACAATCCCATTACCATGGGTATCAAGACTAGCAAAGCTTAATGGGTAGGAAAGGGTAAGTGGTGAGGTTGCAGCAGCGGCTAAGCAATGTATGGTGGCTAAATTACGAGTACAAGAGTAAGATGAGAAACTACACAAACGGTCGCAAACTAGCAATGATCAATTAGTGATCCTGAACTACTTACGTTCAAACATAACCCAACCTTTTCTCCTCTCAAACTTCCCCAGAAGGAGAGAGTCACGGTTACGCACGCTGTTGGTGTATTTTAATTGAGTTTACTTCAAGTTCACTACAACCGGATATTAACAAATTCCCATCTGCCACATAACCGTGGGCATAACTCTCGAAAGTTTAAACCCTGCAAGGGTGTCCCAACTTAGCCCATGACAAGCTCACGATCCGCGGAGACAATCCTCCATCTCGGGACCCTCCGACCAGACTTGGAATCCCGGTGCACAAGACATTTCGACAATGGTAAAACTAATCTAGCAAGACCTCCCGGTGTGTCGACACCCTGATAGTAGTCGCGCGTATCTTATCTCAGGCTATGTCCGGATAGGTCAGCCTACGAGTAAAACCAGAACGTCAGGTTGGCCCGTGGTGGCCCCGTAGTCTGCCCGTTTGTGACCAACACCATCAGCACTATCCCCCTGTTTATGTAGAAAGAATCCTCGGGTTCATGACACCCTATGCCAATTAATTATTTAGTTCAATATTATTATGGAAAATGTTAAAACAAATGTTGGGCCTTGCTGGAAGAGGTTTATTCAAAGCGAACTGTCAAGAGGGGCCCATAAACCCTCACCGTGTTAGGGACACAAAATTAAGGAACATAACACCGGTATGATGGAAACTAGGGCGGCAAGAGTGGAACAAAACACCAGGCAAAAGGTCGAGGCTTCCATCCTTTACCAAGTATATAGATGCATTAATTAAAATAAGATATATTGTGATATCCCATGATATCCATGATATCCATGTCCCAACATGGAACAACCTGCAACTGCGCCTACAACTAGCAACGCTATAAGAGGGGCTGAGTAAAGCGGTAACATAGCCAAACAACGGTTTGCTAGGATAGTGAAAAAGTTTAGAGACTATCATGGCAATTTGGGAGGCTTGATAAACAAGTGGTAGGTAGCGTGACATAGCGATAGCATCGAGACAACTAGCATAGCAAAGATAGTAGTGAGATCCAAGGTGACGGCCATCTTGCCTAAAATCCCGTTAGGAAGAAGAACAAGTCCATGAAGAAGACGATCCCGCGTAATCGAAGGAATCCTCACAATCGCAACGAAACATGAACTATCGAGAAGGAGCACAACCAGAGAGAAGCAAACCACATGGTAAACACACAACACATAACAGACAAGATGCTCAACCAAGTATGATGCATGACAAGGCTACATGATGCTACTCATGGCAAGAGATGATGCATACAAGAACAACACATCAAAGCAAGCTTAAACGAGGTCGGGAACAACATATAACAATTCCGTAAGTCCTCATATGCAAATTTTGAAATTGGTCCAAATCTGAACAAAACACCATGTTGTAGTTGTTAAACAGCAAGGTAAAGTGCACCATGATGATCTACATGGTTTCACTCAAGTTACATATGAAGTTTATTTAATTCGGAGCTACGGCCTAGAAGATATGAGAAAAACAAGTTAAACATGGCATTGATGCAAAAGCAAGAAAAACAACATCACAAACACTCCAAAATAAGGATGCAACAAGGTAACATGAAACTACATGCAAAACTAAGCAAGTTTCATATAGAACATACTCAAAACGGAGCAACGGTTCAACACATACACTCAATACAAGTTTCAAACACAATCTGCCCAAAACAGCAACTAAGCACTTTGCAATCAAGGAAACAACATGCTACATGAAACATATGGACACAAACTTGATATGCACTCAAAGTACAGATTACATGCTTCAAATAAAAACAAGATTCAGGTTCATAAACGTCAAGATTAATCCAAGATGATCAATGCAAAACACAACTTTATAACACAGATTGAGACTTAGTGGAAAACAGGGCATACATGTGAGCAGAAATAACATGTTGACATGTTGAAGGCATGAAACAAATATGCTACAGTGCAAGATCATAACAAGCAAAAGCATGGCATTGAATTACAGGTTAAACATGGCAAAACATGATCACTAAGCATCTCCATATAACCTCTATAACAATGGCAATCATCAAGACAATCAAGCAAGTCATAACAGATTCTCAGACTTAGTGAAAAACAGAGGAAGGCTGAAAACAGATTCATGATGCATACTTTGAGATAACAAAAGTATATGCTACAGGAACATTTCATGGCATCAAAGGGCAAGGCAAGCATGTACAGGTAGAGCACTACAAAACATGAACACTAAGGTTAGTCTCAAAACATCATGGCAAGATTGCAAATGATAACAGATTCATAGACTTAGTGAAATAAACTGAACATGGCAGGAACAGCGACCAGTAGGCATGTTTGCAAGCTCGTGCAACTCATCTCCAAGCATATCATGGAATGCGAATGTAACCAACAGCAAGAAGGCGTATTTATGCAGCTACTCATGGCAAGAACATGGTCATTGCATGCATAGATCACTAGTTATTCACATGGCAAGAGTGAACTTACTGTTAACAGACTGACAGCAACATTATTTAGCAATTTTAGAGCATGGTAACAACAAGCTACGGTAGGCTATAAATGCAAACAAGGGCATGGATGGATAGAGCATAACAAGATCTACAAAACACCTTACTGAGCATCTCCAGATTATGCATGGATTCACTTGTAGCATCAAGTTAACATGTCAACATAATGTAGCAGATTCAGACTTAACCAAAATTACTAAGTCACAGAAAACAACAAACAGCAAGTACCCTACTTTGCATGCTTGTGCTAGTCACCACAGGGCACATAAAAATACATGGATTACACCACTGTAAAGATGGCATGAATAAGCTTCTAAAACATGTTGACATGATGCTCAAAAGATAGACACACAAAATGCTATGAAAAAAGACAAAACAGCAAGTTATGATAACTTCCAGCAGATTATAACATTTGACACTATTGCAACGATGATTAGGTCATAGATGAACTCAAAAAAGCATGCAATAGCAACCACCACATAGAGCATTCAGAGATGAACATTTCCATATATCACACATCTCCATAGGATAACCATGCACAAAGTTATCAACCACACAAGATATGCATGCATGTTGTTAAAATCCTGGGACTTAGGCGAAATTGCAGGATTGAAAATTGAGCGCTAGATAACTATATCATGCACAGGCGAGGGATAGCTGTGGGCTGAGGCTCACCTAGTGGGCCACATCCTAGTCAAGGAGGAGCTCGGGCAGGCCGAAGGGGAGCACTGGGATGGGCCTTGCGGAAGGTCGCGGCTGGGCCGAGCCGTCGCAGGGGCCCACGTGGCCGGCGGTGAGGGCGTCGTCCTCCTCGTGCACCCGCACGAGTAGAGGGACCGGTGGGGGGATCTGATGCGGCGGCGAACGGCGTTCCCCGATGAATCCAGATGCAAAGACGGTGGGATCGGGCCAGACCCGAACAGATCTGGGCGGGACGGATCCATTCCCGGTGGCGGGGAGCTCGATCCGGAGGCAGAGCATGATGAGCAGTCTGGCGACGCAGCTGGAGGAGCTGCTGGCAGCGGGGTCGACGAGCGATGGCGGGGGAGCGGGACGGTGTCGGGCGGCGCAGGGGTGATGGGCGAGCGACGCCGACGAGGCGAGGGCGGCGGAGGCCGGCGGGTCGAGGCGGAGGTGGTGCGGTCGGCAAAGTTCGGCGCAGTGGCGGCGCACACCGGCGGCGGAGGCGAGGAGGAGCAAGGAGGTGGGCGCAAGCGGCGGGGAGCGGCGCGCATGGGCTCGGGGCGGGCCTCGATGGGCTCCAGAGGGCCCACGCGGGCCTGGGCAGGCTGGCGGCGATGGAGGAGAGAGGAGGCGCGGCTAGAGGTGGCTGGGGTGACATGGCGCACTAAGATTGGCTGCAGGCGGCGGTGGATATGTCCGGTGGCGGGGCGAACGTGTCCGGTGGCGCGAGGAGGAGGGGAGCTAGGGTTTGCCCAAAAATTAGGAGGGGAGGCTTATTTATAGGTAGAGGGAGCTAGGAGAGGGCTATGGATGTGTGGTTTTCGCCCACACAATCATGATCCAACGACGAAGAGCATGGAGGGGGTTTAGATGGGCTAGTGGGCTGTTGTGGAGGGGTGTTGGGCTGCAAAGAGAAGGAGGGCTTCGGTGGTTAATGCGGTTAACCGTTGGGGCATCAAACGACCTCCAAATGGAATGAAATTTGATAGGCGGTCTACCGGTGATATACCAAGACCGCTCGTCAACTCTCGGCCCATTCCGAAAACGTTTTTCTCCCGCTCACGAAACAAGATCTGGGAGGTGCGACGGGCGGGCGTGAGAGTGGTTGGACTTAGAACAAACAATAGAGAGAACTGGGAGACCCAAACGGATGCAAGTTTTGAAAAACATGTGTATGAAATGCACATGATGACATGGCAAAATGCAACACGCAAGAAAATGACATGGCAACGACGGCGAATAACTGGAAGACACCTGGCGCATCGGACTCGGGGCGTTACAAGAGTGTTACGGAAGATACGGTGCATGATGTCCAGAAAGGGAATGAGCTCCGTACGATTGGCCCCCTTGAGTGTCTTCATTGTCCTGGAGTACCGGATAAGCTTGGACTTGTGAGTGGGAGGAGCTTCCTTGTGAGGCCGGAGACCCACTGGGTTGTCTTCCCCCTCATCAGCGACGCCCAAGCAATTCATGAAATCTTTCCAATCAACCCTGAATCTTCTCCCACTGGTCATCCATGACATAGATCTCTCCTCATTAGCATGAAAGTGAACCGTGGTATAAAATTGAGCCATAATCTATGGATCATAGTCCTTGTTGTACTGGATGAAGGGAATGAGCCCCCACTGTTGACAGAAAGCAAGAGCCTCTTCAAAGTATGTCGGATCCTTCTCCATGAGAGCGACATCAATGGACTTGATGTTGACAAACAAGTTTTTCTTGGTCTTTAGAATGTCTAGATAGATCAATGACTGCTCCTTGCTCCAGAAGTGTAGCGACCCGACCTCAAACGATCAAGTCTCTGTGCTTAAGTGTCATCCCTAGATCGGTATGATGACACACACAGTACTCGAGGATTTATAACAGAGGTAAATCACATGTATAAAGTAACATAAATACTAATACCTCAATCCAAATAGCGGAAGTAACAACAAGGTTGTGGATTCCCATCAACACCAACGGCAAAGTTCAGTGTAGAAATCGCAACCATAATGTATCACTTACTTGTCGTAAGAATCCTGCAACATGAGACGTTGCGGCCATGTAGGTCAGTAAATTGAATGTACTGGCAATTTCACACTGTAGAGCAATGATGAATAATAGCTATCACTACATGCATATTTGGCTGGTGGGGGCTCTAAGGTTAATTTTTGCATAAAGCCATTTTTTCCCTACATCAAAGGAATAAATTTTATTTAACTACAAAGTTGGTTGAAAATTATTGAGAAGGTTCCTCCAAATCAATCCCAATTAGAAGTTAACAACCCAACAAATTAATTAAGTAAAGTGATGAGATCAACAAGATAATCCAAGATCCAGATACTCAAGATGTCCATAACCGGGGACACGGCTAACCATGATTAGTTTGTACACTCTGCAGAGGTTTGCGCACTTTTCCCCACAAGACTCGATCTCCTCCGTTGGATTTCTCTCACTACATGGTGTTTGAGAAATGGATGACTAAGACACAGTCTTTCAGAAGCATTAACTCTTTACTCTGGGTAGATAGTTACACCTACTTTCCCTCTACATCTGCTAGCCTACCACTGAAAGAAGTCACACAACATACTCAACTATGCTAGAGCCCATAATGGCTTGCGGCTATACATGGAAGTTTCTAGCATGAATAATCTTATGATCCCTTTGAGCCTGGGTGGTAGACAGTAGGATGATCACACGGGTACTCCAGGATATCCTAGGATAACACTGGATTCTCCAGGTGCCCACAAGCAATCCACTCAGATGTGTATTAAAGTTGCCACCTTAAGTTGAACCATAGTTAACAATAATCTCTCACATCTTTCATGAATTCTCTCAAACCAATCCACGTCTACGTGCATAGCATAGCAGTATAAGCATAACATAGAAGTAACTCCCAAGGTTTGAATGCAGGACAATAGGTTCCTACCTCATCAACTACTTCCCAATACCCACATGTTATCAATTCCTAACCATGCAATGTTTGAGGGTGAAACTAATGCATAAAAACTGGGTAATGAAAAGTATGATCAAAGTGCGAACTTGCCTTGTACAGTTGACGAAGATGATTCGCACTCATAACTCCTGATAGTTCTACTCGTCACACTCCATTCAATCTATCGTGAGCAAGCAATAGTAACCACACATAAGAAATCACTCAAAAGATCGGGAAGAACGAAGAAGACAATTCGGAAAACGGCAAAACCAAGCAAATAACTCTTGCAACATAAAACAATTTCTAACAGTACCAAAATTATTTGAATTTGGCCTTATCGGAAAGTTTAGGTCAAGATCTTCGATTTGCAAAAAGAATCAACTAAATTGGAGTTACGAAACTCAAGTTATGATCAAAAGAAGTTTGAATATGAATCTGAACAAATTTCGAAATTTAAATTTTTTAAAAAGTCGATGTGACAGATTCACTGGATAGGTGAAAACAGGACAAAACTATAGGCGCTGGTTTCATCTAATTTGATAAACGAGTAAAAAGTTATTTGAAAAATCAGGGCCAAGCTGTTTTACGGGAAAAAAATAGCTACGGCTAAAAAAATTCTATGTCAAATGTATAAATACATAGACTAATTGATAATCTAATTATTCTATCGTACTAGTCTAGAAATAAAAAACTACGGAAGTATAAAAAGAAAAAAACAAAGAAAGACACCTTTATAAGGCAGAGAAAGACGATTTTGAAGGGAGGAGACAATTTTCAGAAGTCCAGTCAAAGAGGAGAAAAATATTTTTCTTTAATGAATCTAGTCAAAACCAAAATATTGATTTAATCTGAATCGGATGATTTTTGAAGGCTCTATGGGTCTATATTTATAGGTGGAAAAGAGGTTTAGGGGTTAAAGGCTAGGCAATGTGGGACTAAACATATACATATGTAGATGAAATTTGAAAAAATCATGGGAAAACAGTTAGGCGCTGCCGCGCCTTGTAGTTTTTTTCAAAACAAATTCGGTCAAATAAAAAAAGGCTGGCTGGGCCTGGCCCATGTAGGAGAGAAGAGAAAAAAATAAAATGATGGGGCGCGTGATGCCACTATGCTGCGCACGTAGGCGACAGTTAGTTCAAGGCACATGTGCAGTTCTTTTTGAAACCGAAAAGGAAAAAAGAATAACGAAAATAGAAGTATAATTATATATAGGCATATTATATATCATAATTTTCAGGAAAAGATTTTCTATAACTTGAACATTTTTATAGTGTCAAATAAAATCCGCAAAAATTCAAATAATTCAAACAGTGCTACTTCTACAATAAAACCCAATAAAAATCATTTTAGAAATACCAAAATGATTTCAAAATTATTTCTCTCCAATTTTCAGATGTAGGGAATCATTTTACCCTATTTTCCATTTATTTTATTTTTGGAGAAAAATAATTTGAATAAAACCCAAATAACTCCAAATTGAAAATAATTTCAAAGGGACTTTAAATTTGATTCTTTTAAACTTCCAGCTCATATTTCATATGTTTTGAAGAAGTCATTTTATCTTCTCTCATGAAAATCATTGAGTTGCTTAAAGTTTGTAATTTGAAATATTTCCAAATGAAATTCAAATCTTTTCAACAACACTTTTCATTTATTTAAATGGAAGGAGTCATGTCATCCTCTCTCCAGGGTTTTGTGATGAAATAAATTTGAATTCTTGGAGATCAGAAAGCAAGGTGAAAGTTTTGGGAAAGTCATTTTATTCCCTCTCATTTAACTTTCAAACAGTTTCGAATTTCACTCAATTTCACACAAGCAACCACACCACAAACAAACAAAAAATCAAAACTATTTATTTAATATAACATTCCAAAATTTAGAATCTTGGGATGTTACAAACCTACCACCCTTAAAATGAGTCTCGTCCTCGAGATCTGGAGAGGCTAGCAAGAAATAGGTTAGGTTCGGAGTCTTTTCAAAATCCCTCGATCGTCTCCGGGGTCTCGAGTGCTACCACCCTTAGAAGGATTGTTACGATTCCATCAAAACTCATACTCCGTCCTCATTGTTGGCAGTGTCGATCTTCTCAGATCTTTAGGATAATTCCTTCTCGGGGCTCTTCCGGTAGTGGCTTAACCTTTTTCCTCAATTCTTGTGTCCTTTCATCTTGGTAAGGTTCTTCCGAGACTGGGTTTTCTTAGCTGACGGGTCTGGCGCCAATACTAAAGAACTATCGATATCTCATGGTGGTCATCAAACAATTTGACTGGGTCCCTGCAGTAAAACGGGTCTGGGCTTGAACCTCACCGTATGACCTACGGTTGGCAACAACTGCCTTGTACAAGGGGGAAAATTGTCATACCATTCTAAGTTTCAAAGAAGGTTTTGATCATCGTTGCTCTACTATGGGTAAGTCACTCAGATTTACCATCCCATTTAGCAAGGCGAATAATGACAGTAAGTCGGTATGGTGATCAATCCATCCCGCACCCAAATCATTACCGTGTATATGGTTTAGTGAATCTCGCATTCTAACACTTGGTCATCCTCACAAGCATTGCAGAATTTCTCTTGTCGACGAACCAAGTTCGGATAAATCCAATGATTCTGCAAGCCAAACAAACATCTATCGTTTCTTCACAACTCTCAGGTTTTGCGTAAACTCCAATAAGATCGTCTGTTGATAAAATCGTAACTTCTTCCAGGGTTTTTCCTTCAGCAAGAGTGTGCTTGATTTTGGCAGGTCCTGGGGCCTGTGGGTTACGACACACCTCATCACTTGTAAACCTTGAACTCATCATCGGGGCAACTGATCATTATTCCAACATCCAGCTTCCTAGCATTCTCAAATCCATCCAATTGTGATGTCTCTCTTCCTTCTATTGGAACCAAACTAAAACGTGATTACTCCGACTCATCATGGAGTTACAATTGCTCCATATTACCAACATTATACCTCCTTTATATCCAATAGTACTTCATCCCTCCATATTCTTGGGGTATACCACATATCGAGATAAAACTCATACTTATTTTGTCCGTAGTCCACTCCGTGGAATATCATTATCCTTTCTAGAGGTCAAGTGTCCTCACAGGGTACTACCACCCTTGAAATGCACAAATTCATCCATAGACCATATTTATCATATCCTCGAAAATGGTCAAAATCATTCTTCATAGAGTAACAACTCATAAAATCCAAATAGTACCCACGATACTAACTTTATTGATTCTCAAAGTATTACAATCTCCTGCACTTCCATTACATGCCTCAACTCAACACCTCAATATAAAGGAAAATTTTCTCACTACTACTACTATACTTCTCACAAACACAACGAATTATCACAAGTCTCCTTCTCCTTGGGACAATCTTTGGCAAAGTGCCCTACTTCATTACAACGAAAACATAATACTTCTGACAAGTCTCAAGGTTTCCTCATGATTACATAGCCTCCTTGGGTCCTTGGCTTCCTTTTTGGGCAACCGCTGAAGTAGTGCCCTGACTCCTTGCATGTAACGCCTGGGTAATCAAGCTACAGTATTCCACGCAAATGGTGCCACGTCACCACGGTTACTGTTTCTAAACTAGCGTTAGATCAAAACACTCTAAATTCAAATTTAAATTTAGCAAATAGTCAAAGTTTTCAAAACATCAAAACCAAAAATGTTCGGTGTGTGTCAAATATTGCTATGGTAATTATAGTGAAGAAAGCATAATTTTACAAAGTGACTAAGTGCTTTAAATTGAATTAAAACAGAAAAGGAAAAATGAATAAAAGAAAAGGAATAAAAACAGAAAACAATCTAACAAAAAAATGAAAGGAGAAACCCCCTCCCACTGGGCTCAGGCCCAGCAGGCCAACTGGGCCACCTGGCCCAACTCCCACCCTGGCCCGACTGGCCCACCCCACTCTCCATATCCCCCTATCAACCGAAACCCTAACCCACTACCACCACACACTCCCCCCCACCACTCGTTCTCTTCCCCACTCCACCGATCCAGATCGGGATCAGGGCGACCACGACCCCGCCGCCTTGATCCACCGCTCGCCGGCGCCGCCCCAAGACCACCACGCCGCCTCGCCGGACTTCCCCACCGGCCTGCCTCCCCGTCGCGCGTCGTCCCCGTCGACCACCCCGACCCCCCATTGCCCCGTCCCTGCTCCTCTATGTGAGCCTCGCCTCCTCTCCTCTCCCTCGGGAGAAGCCCCGCCATAGCCGCGCCCGCTCGCAGACGCTGTGCCCACGCCGTCGCCGCGCTCGACCGCACGCCCATGCGCGTCCTGGTCGCACCCTGCCCAGCGATCCTCCTCCCCGCGCTGCGCCTCGCGTTCGTCTGTGCTGCGCCTTGCGCACGCCTGCACCGCTCCTTGTGCGCCCCCCTGCGTCGCTGCTGGTCGTCCCTGCCGCCGCCTGCCGCTGGCCCCGCCCGTGACGGCTCCAGCTGCCGCTGCTCTTGAAGCTTCCCAGAGCCCCTCCGTTGTGGTTTCCCGGAGCCGCTCCGCTGTGGCTGGAGGCCATGTTCGCTCGTCGCCGGTAGACCCTTCCCGCGTCGCGCCCCGCCTCGAGCCGCACCTTTGTCGCCCCGCTCCGTCGTTGCCGCATAGCCCCGCGACCCTCTCTGCTCTCCCCATTCGCCGGCCGCGCTGCTCGGCTGCGCCCGTTGCCGCTGCTCGTTGGCGCCGCCGTGTTCCCCCGCTGCTGCGCCCGTGGGCATGCGCCCAAGCAGGCAAGTGCCCAGCGCCCGTTACGCCCGATCCGCTATGGCCTCCCCTAGGCCCTATGATATGTGGGGCCCTGCCCCTGGAACATTTAAAAAAATATTAAAAGAAAATAATAAAAATATTAATTAACTTAACTAATTCTGATTAGATTAACCTAATTACTAATTTAACTAATTAATCTGTTTTAGTTAATCAATCAATGATAGTGGGGCCCACCCCCTAATTAATCCTGATTAGGTTAATTAATAGGTTTAATTAAAACGTGTCACTGACCGGTGGGACCCACTGGTCAGGTTGACCAGTCAACCCCTGTTAACTGCTGATGTCAGCATGACATCATGCTAATGTCATAAATCCAATTTCGAATTAAATTAAATAATTAATCAAATTCTAGAAATTAATAAATTCTTTTGAAAATCATATCTTTTAATCGATAATTCGGATGGAAAAACTTTGTACATGAAAGTTACTCAAAACTGCAAGATGAATCCGGATACGCAACCTGATCGTCTGCCACGCATCCCTAGCATAGCAAACACGCAACTTTCCCCTTCCGGTTCATCTGTCCGAAAACGCGAAACACCAGCGATATTTTCTCGGATGTTTCCCCCCTTCACTGGTACCACCTCTTACCGCGTTAGGGCACCCCTAGCACCGCTACTTGTCATGTCATGCACCGCTATGCATCTGTTTGCTTAATATTTATTGTTTCTTCCCCCCTCTTCTCTCGTTAGACACCGAGATCGACGCCGCTGCTACCCAGTACGACTACGGTTTTGACGACCCCTCTCTCTTGCCAGAGCAACCAGGCAAGCCCCCCCCTTGATCACAAGATATCGCCTACTCTTCTCTATACTGCTTGCATTAGAGTAGTGTAGCATGTTACTACTTTCCGTTAATCCTATTCTGATGCATAGCCTGTCATTGTTGCTACAGCTGTTGATACCTTAACTGCAATCCTAAATGCTTAGTATAGGATGCTAGTTTACCATCAGTGGCCCTACATTCTTGTCCGTCTGCCATGCTATACTATCGGGCCGTGATCACTCGGGAGGTGGTCACGGGTATATACTTATATACATAATATATGATACTTCTGGTGACTAAAGACGGATCGGCTCGTAGGAGTACCCGCGAGTGATTCACGGATTGGGTCCGAAAGGACGTTTATCCCGACGGCCCTCTGAGTGGATCTTTGTGGCGGAGTGACAGGGTAGGTTGAGACCACCTAGGAGAGAGGTGGGCATGGCCCTGGTCGGCGTCCGTGGTTATTTCAAAATAACACGCTTCACGAGATCTTAGTATTTGATCTGAGTCTGGCTATTGGCCTATATGCACTAACCAACTACGCGGGAACAGTTATGGGCACTCGACGTCGTGGTATCAGCCGAAGACTTCGTGACGTCAGCGACTGAGTGGCGCGCGCCGGATTGGACTGGAACGCTTGCTAGGCTAGGTCTGCTTCCGGCCGCCATCGCAATGTGCAGGTGTGCAATGGGCGATGGGCCCAGACCCCTGCGCCATAGGATTTAGACTGGCGTGCTGACCTCTTTGTTGTGCTTAGGTAGGGCTGTGACGTGTTGATCTTCCGAGGCCGGGAATGACCCAGAAAAGTGTGTCTGGACAAAGGGGATCGAGCGTGTTGGGAAATGTGGTGCACCCCTGCAGGGAAGTTAATCTATTCGAATAGTTGTGATCTTCGGTAACAGGACGACTTGGAGTTGTACCTTGACCTTATGACAACTAGAACCGGATACTTAATAGAACACACCCTTCCAAGTGCCAGATACCACCGGTGATCGCTCTCTCACAGGGCGACGAGGGGAGGATCATCGGTTAGGATTATGCTACACGATGCTACTTGGTGAACTTACCATCTACTCTCTTCTTCATGCTGCAAGATGGAGGTGGCCAGAAGCGTAGTCTTTGAAAGGACTAGCTATCCCCCTCTTATTCCGGCATTCTGCAGTTCAATCCACATATGATACCCTTAATCCATTTGATACCAATGCATACATATGTAGTGTAGCTCCTTGCTTGCGAGTACTTTGGATGAGTACTCACGGTTGCTTTTCTCCCTCTTTTCCCCTTTCTCTACTCATTTGCTGCGAACAGACGTTGGAGCCTAGGAGCCAGACGCCACTATCGATGACGACTACTACTACACGGGAGGTGCCTACTACTACGTGCAGCCCGCTGATGACGACCAGGAGTAGTTTAGGAGGATCCCAGGCAGGAGGCCTGCGCCTCTTTCGATCTATATCCCAGTTTGTGCTATCCTTCTTAAGGAAAACTTGTTTAACTTATGTATGTACTCAGATATTGTTGCTTCCGCTGACTCGTCTATGATCGAGCTCTTGTATTCGAGCCCTCGAGGCCCCTGGCTTGTAATATGATGCTTGTATGACTTATTTGATTTGTAGAGTTGTGTTGTGATATCTTCCCGTGAGTCCCTAATCTTGATCGTACACGTTTGCGTATATGATTAGTGTACGATTGAATCGGGGGCGTCACAAGTTGGTATCCGAGCCGACTGCCTGTAGGAATCCCCCTTCCACACTCCTTGGCCGAAGTTGAGTCTAGACTTTACAAAAACTTTTACTAACATGGTTGTGTGCCTTACGGGCGCACGTCGCCATCTGGGTGGTATTAGGACCTTTTACTCCTCGATACTTACTCTGGGACTCTGAACTCTCTTCTACTCGGGTTAAACAATTTTACTAACTCTAACATTAGGATCCCGTGACCACATTCACCCCAAAGTTGGACAAGCCCTAGTTATTCTTGAGAGTAGTATTTGAACATTATCCACATTGTCATTTGACTCCTATGAAAACATCTTTGTTTTCAGATGGAACCCACGAGGCAGGTCGTGCGCCACACGACGGCCATTGGTGCCTCAGGATCACCTGCTGCATTGGTTGAGATGATGACCTATCTGGGTTATCGCTGGCACCCTGAGTACACCGTCTATGAGGAGTATCAGGACTTCAACCAGGAGCAGTACTGTGCCATCGTCCACCTCTACTCTCGGGAGTATGACTCCACTACCGTGCTGCACACTGCTCATGGTGTTGGAGTGACTATCGACATGGCAGTCCACGATGCTGCTTATACTACTCTGACACGTCTTCGTGGAGAGTACCGGGAGTTGGACACCTCCCCCTTCAGGCACATTGCTATCGCATCCGATGTTGGTGCGGAGGGATACTACACTGCTTCCTACTCCACTATCACCCGAGATCCCTTCTACCATCAGAACCTGGTTCTGCATGCTGATGGGCTGGATAGAGCTAACCGAGCTCTTCGCCACGAGTTGTACACCACCCGTCGGCAACTGTACCGTGCTCTGACGATGTTGCACCCCTCTGTCCGATCTGGAGATCTGTCACATTCTGTGATCTACCCTGCCAGGACCGTGATGCCCCAGGGTGTCGGCTGGCCAGATGTGGGAGGCTACTCTCCCGCACTTGGTCCTCTCCTACCACCTGCGCGTCAGGTTCCGCACCAGAGTATCTGCGGACCCCAGGCTACTCGCGTGGAGGACTTCCCTTCACGTCACTACCAGCTGTCAGGCTACACCTACCTCCACAGTTCCTCCTAGGACTGATGTAGGCTTGCTTGTTAGTGTTAGATGCATTCACCGCGAGACTTCGTGCCACCTATGATGTTCTTAGCCTATGTACTGAACTCTGTGTACCGAACTCTATGCATGATCTCTTTTGTAAGATATGCCAACTACTATGTAGTATCTATCTTGTTCCTTTCATTGTGCATGTTTCATCATGAATGATTTTTGCCCTTGCAAATTCTCAATGCTGAACCACCCCTGTTATATATTAGCAGGATGGTTAGACCAGGTGGTCGTGGTCGTGGTGACCCTCCCCCACCCCCGCCTGAGTACATGGCTGGGATGATGCAATAGTTTGAGCTGAATCGCCAGTTCATGGAGAATATTATGGCTCAGTTTCCTCGCCCCAATATGAACCAGCAACCAACCCAAGTGACTCTGCAGGATTTCATGCGTCTCAACCCAACTGTGTACCGGAGCTCAACTCAGCCTCTAGATGTTGATGACTGGCTCCGTGATATCACCTATGAGATGGAGTCTGCTGATGTAGCCCCTACCAGCTATGTCACCTTTGCTTCCTTCTTCTTGAAGGGACCCGCTACTCAATGGTGGGATAGCCACAGGCGTACCCTGCCGGTTGGAACAATCATCACCTGGCCAGACTTCCAAGCTGCTTTCCGTGCTCGCTTCATTCCTCAGGGAGTCATGGACCGTAAGAAGCGTGAGTTCCGCAACCTCACCCAAGGCAACAAAACTGTCGAAGCTTATGAGCGGGAGTTTCTTGACTTGCCTCACTATGCTGAAGAGGACATTTCAACCGATGCACCGCGACAGGAGAAGTTCCTGATGGCCTTCAAGATGACATCAAGCTCGCACTTCTAGTGCATGACTTTGCTGATTTCGCCACCCTGGTGAACAAGGCCATCAATGTCGAAACTGGTCTGCAGGAACACCAGAGCTCTCACAGGCACAACCGTCACACAGGCTCATCTTCGGGCCCGTCCTCGCAGAAGCGTAGGACTTGGATTCCCAACAGCATGTACCAGCCAACTGCACCTGCTCCAAGGCAGTCCTATGCTGCACCGCGTCTGCCTCCCCCACCAACTAGGCAGCCAAGGCTTCCAGCTCCACCACCCCAAGCTCTTGTTCCCACTCCCAATAATGGTTTGTGCTTCAGGTGTGGTCAACCAGGGCACCGTGCTAGGGAATGCAACCAAAACCAGAATCAACTGGCCCTCCCAGCAACTGGCCGTGGAAGCAACCAGCCCCGCAACAAATAGTGCCAAGTCTTATGGACGTGTTCATGCCAACCACGTTGATCTCAATGAAGTTCTAGACCAACCTGCTACTGTGATGGGTACACTCCTCGTAAATTCAGCACCAGCATCTGTTTTATTTGATACAGGTGCATCACATTCATTCATGTCAGAGGATTTTGCATTCATGCATGGCATTAAAAGCGAGGACATGAACACTTCGCTATTAGTACACACTCCCGCGGGCCAATGTCGGACCTCCATGATTTGCAACGACATCCCCGTTGAAATCGAAGGACTGGAATTCCTTGTCTCTTCCATCGTACTGAAGTCCTGTAGCATCGACCTCATTCTGGGAATGGATGGGTTGAAAGCGCATACTGCTTATATAGTTTGCGCCACTAAGGTCGTCCATCTGCTACACCCTTCTGATGAAATAATTGCTTACCAGGCTCATCTAGTTCAGAACGCCGAGGCACGGCTTTATGCCTTGAATGCGTTGAACGCTGCACCACTCGAGGGCATTGAAAACATTCCTGTCGTTCATGAATTCCAAGACGTCTTCCCGGAAGAACTTCCAGGGATTCCCCCTGCTAGAGCTGTCGAATTCATCATCGACTTGAAACCAGTCACCACTCCTATAGCCAAACGACACTACAAGATGCTGCCGCATGAACTCATTGAGGTTAAGGAGGAAATCGACAAATCTCTTAGCAAAGGTTTCATTCGCCCTAGCTACTCTCCTTGGGGAGCACCTTCTCTCTTTGTTAAGAAGAAGGATGGGACAAACCGATTAGTCCAAGACTACCATCCTATAAACCAAGCTACCATTCAGAATAAATATCCTCTTCCTCGAATCAATGATCTTTATGATCAACTGGCTGGTTCATCAGTGTTCTCCAAACTTGACTTGAGGTTGGGTTACCACCATATCCGTGTTCGTGAAGAGGACATCCCAAAAACCGCCTTCGTGACTCGGTATGGATCATACGAGTACACCGTCATGTCATTCGGCTTAACGAGTGCTCCAGCCACTTTCTCTCGTCTAACGAACTACATATTCATGGATTACCTCGACAAGTTCGTCGTGGTTTATCTAGATGATATCCGGGTATTTTCCAAGAACAAAGAAGAACATGCTGAACATCTTCGTCTTGTGCTGGAAAAGCTTCGAGAGCATCAACTGTATGCTAAGTATTCCAAGTGTGAATTCTGGCTCTCCGAAGTAACCTATCTTGGACATGTCATCTCCAAGGATGGTATTTCCATCAACCCTGAACGAGTTCAGGCTATTCTCGATTGGACTCCTCCGAAGAATGTCAAGCAAGTCCGAAGTTTTCTCGGTCTCGCTAGCTATTGCCGTCGATTCGTCGAGAACTTCTCCAAGATTGCTAGGCCTCTGACTAATCTGTTGCATAAGGGTGTCAAGTTCAACTAGACAGACAAGTGTCAGGAAAGTTCCAGGCACTCAAAGACAAGTTGACTTCTGCCCCAGTGCTTGCTCCACCTGATACTAAGAAGGACTTCATCATTTACTGTGACGCTTCCCGTCAAGGATTAGGCTGTGTCCTAATGCAAGAGCGCAGAGTGTTTGATTATGCCTCTTGTCAACTGCGCCCTCATGAAGAAAACTACCCAGTTCACGACCTCGAGCTTGCTGCTGTCATTCATGCACTGAAGCAGTGGCGACATTACATTCTCGGTAATCGTTGCAAGATCTTCACCGACCACCAAAGTCTGAAGTATCTGTTTACTCAGCCAGATCTGAACCTCCGTTAGCAGAGATGGATGGAGACTGTTGCAGACTTTGACGTGGGTATATCCTATACCCCCGGCAAGGCTAATGTAATGGCTGATGCCTTGAGCCACAGGTCTTACTGCAACCACCTCCAGGTTCACAAAGTTCAGCCCTCGCTTGTCGAAGAATTTAGAAAGCTAAACCTTCATATTGTTCCTCCTGGAGCACTCGCTCCCCCTCCCCCAGAGTTTCAGAAGATGAATCTTCGTGTTGTTACTAAGGGTTCTCTAAATACCCTGCTGTCGTACCAGATCTCATAGATGGTATAAAGACAATTCAAGGTTATGACTCTGAAGTCCATACGATTAAACGCCATCTAGCAGAAGGAAAGCCCTCATTCTTCTCTATCACCGATGATGGCACCTTGTACTTCAAAGGCCGCCTAGTGGTACCACGTTCGAGGAAAAACCTAGATCGGACTAAAAAGGTTACGAAAGAAGCTCATGATACGCCTTTGTCTATTCATCCTGGTAGTACAAAGATGTACCAGGACATCCGTCAGAGATTATGGTGGTCTAATATGAAGCAGGACATTGCTCGTTATGTTGCTGAGTGTGACGTTTGCCATCGTATCAAAGCTGAACATCAAAGGCCTGCTGGAACTCTGCAACCTATCTCTGTTCCTGAATGGAAATGGGACCATGTTGAAATGGACTTCATCACTGGATTTCCCAAATCGCAGAAAGGTAATGATGCTATTCTTGTCGTCATTGACCGGCTTTCTAAAGTTGCACATTTTCTGGCGGTCAAAGAAATAATCACTGCTAGTCAGCTTGCTACTCTCTACATGTCCAGAATTGTTTCACTTCACGGTATTCCAGTGGTTATCAGTTCAGACCGTGGCAGCTTATTCACTTCAAGATTCTGGGCAAGTTTCCAAGAAGCTATGGGGACTCATCTGTTGTTCAGTATTGTGTTTCATCCTCAGTCGCAAGGTCAAGTTGAACGTGTCAACCAAGTTCTCGAAGACATGCTTCGAGCTTGTGTAGTTTCCTTCGGCAAGAAATGGGAGGAATCTCTTCCATATGCCGAGTTCTCTTATAATAATAGCTATCAAGCTAGTCTGAAGATGTCCCCCTTCGAAGTGTTATATGGACGAAAGTGTTGGACCCCTCTGAACTGGTCAGAAACTGGGGAATGTCCACTCTTCGGTCCAGATATTATCCAACAGGCCGAAGAACAAGTTCGCATTATTCGCGAGAATCTCAAGACTGCTCAGTCACGTTAGAAAAGTCAGTATGACCGTCATCACCAAGACATGGTCTATCAACCTGGCGAAAAGGTTTATCTTCGAGTTACACCAATGAAGGGTGCTCACCGCTTCGGGATCAAGGGCAAGCTAGCTCCTCGCTATATCGGTCCCTTCACTATTCTCGAAAGGCATGGAAAAGTGGCATATCAACTGGAGCTTCCGCCGAACCTTTCCCAGGTTCACAATGTGTTCCATGTGTCACAACTCCGCCATTGCTTCAAGGATCCAATCCGAGCAGTGGATCATGAAGTGCTCGAATTGCAATAGGACCTCTCCTACATAGAGCATCCGGTCCGCATTCTTGACCAAGCTGAACACCGCACACGTCAGAAGGCGATCAAATTCCTCAAAGTCCAGTGGTCGAATCACACTGAAGATGAAGCCACTTGGGAACGCGAGGACCGCCTGCGTGATGAATACCCCGCGCTATTTCCTTCTACCCCCTAAAATCTCGGGACGAGATTTCTTGTACTGGAGGAGTTTTGTAACGCCCAGGTAATCAAGCTACAGCAATTCCACGCAAATGGTGCCACGTCACCACGGTTACTGTTGCTAAACTAGCATTAGATCAAAACACTCTAAATTCAAATTTAAATTTAGCAAACAGTCAAAGTTTTCAAAACATTAAAACCAAAAATGTTCAGTGTGTGTCAAATATTGCTATGGTAATTATAGTGAAGAAAGCATAATTTTACAAAGTGCCTAAGTGCTTTAAATGGAATTAAAACAGAAAAGGCAAAATGAATAAAAGAAAAGGAATAAAAATAGAAAACAATCTAACAAAAAATGAAAGGAGAAACCCCCTCCCACTGTGCTCAGGCCCAGCAGGCCAACTGGGCCACCCGACCCAACTCCCACCCTGGCCCGACCGGCCCACCCCACTCTCCATATCCCCCTATCCACCGAAACCCTAACCCACTACCACCACGAACTCCCCCGCCCCACCACTCGTTCTCTTCCCCACTCCACCGATCCAGATCGGGATCTGGGCGACCACGACCCCGCCGCCTTGATCGACCGCTTGCCGGCGCCGCCCGAAGACCACCACGCCGCCTCGCCAGACTTCCCCACCGGCCTGCCTCCCCGTCGCGCGTCGTCCCCGTCGACCACCCCGACACCCCACTGCCCCGTCCCTGCTCCTCGATGTGATCCTCGCCTCCTCCCCACTCCCTCGGGCGAAGCCCCGCCATAGCCGCGCCCGCTCGCAGCCGTTGTTCACACGCCATCGCCGTGCTCGACCGCGCGCCCATGCGCGTCCTGGTCGCACCCTGCTCAGCGCTGCTCCTCCCCGCGCCGCGCCTCGCGTCCGTTTGCGCTGCGCCTTGCGCATGCCTGCACCGCGCCTCGTGTGCCCCCCCTCCGTCGCTGCTGGTCTTCCCTGCCGCCGCCTGCCGCTGGCCCCGCCCGCGACGGCTCCAGCCGCCGCTGCTCTTCAAGCTTCCCGGAGCTGCTCCGCTGTGGCCGGAGGCCACGTTCGCTCGTCACCGGCAGCCCCTTCCCGCGTCGCGCCCCGCCTCGAGCCGCACTTTGGTTGCCCCGCTCCGTCATCGCCGCATAGCCCCGCAACCCTCTCTGCTCTCCCCGTTCGCCGGCCGCGTTGCTCGGCTGCTCCCGTTGCCGCTGCTCGTCGGCGCCGCCGTGTTCCCCCGCTGCTGCGCCCTTGGGCATGCGCCCAAGCGGGCAAGTGCCCAGCGCCCGTTACGCCCGATCCGCTATGGCCTCCCCTAGGCCCTATGACATGTGGGGCCCTACCCCTGGAACGTTTAAAAAGATTAAAAGAAAATAATAAAAATATTAATTAATTAATTAGTTAATTAAATTAGTTAACTTAACTAATTCTGATTAGATTAACCTAATTACTAATTAAACTAATTAATCTGTTTTAGTTAGTCAGTCAATGACAGTGGGGCCCACCCCCTAATTAATCCTGATTAGGTTAATTAATAGGTTTAATTAAAATGTGTCACTAACCAGTGGAACCAACTGGTCAGGTTGACCAGTCAACCCATGTTGACTGCTGATGTCAGCATGACATCATGCTGATGTCATAAATCCAATTTCGAATTAAATTAAATAATTAATCAAATTCCAGAAATTAATAAATTCTTTTGAAAATCATATCTTTTAATCCGTAATTTGGATAGAAAAACTTTGTACATGAAAATTGCTCAGAATGGCGAGACGAATCCGAATACGCGGCCCGTTCGTCCGCCACGCATCCCTAGCATCGCGAACACGCAAGTTTCCCCTTCTGGTTCATTTGTCCGAAAATGCGAAACACCGGGGATATTTTCCCGGATGTTTCCCCCCTTCACCCGTACCACCTCTTACCACGTTAGGGCACCCCTAGCACCGCTACTTGTAATGTCATGCATCGCTATGCATCTGTTTGCTTAATATTTATTGTTTCTTCCCCCCTCTTCTCTCGCTAGACACCGAGACCGACGCTGCTACTACCCAGTATGACTACGGTGTTGACGACCCCTCTCTCTTGCCAGAGCAACCAGGCAAGCCCCCCCCCCTTGATCACCAGATATTGCCTACTCTTCTCTATACTGCTTGCATTAGAGTAGTCTAGCATGTTACTGCTTTCCGTTAATCCTATTCTGATGCATAGCCTGTCATTGTTGCTACAGCTATTGATACCTTACCTGCAATCCTAAATGCTTAGTATAGGATGCTAGTTTACCATCAGTGGCCCTACATTCTTGTCCGTCTGCCATGCTATACTATCGGGCCGTGATCACTCGGGAGGAGGTCACGGGTATATACTTATATACGTAATATATGATACTTGTGGTGACTAAAGACGGGTCGGCTCGTAGGAGTACCCGCGAGTGATTCACGGATTGGGTCCGAAAGGACGTTTATCCTAACGGCCCTCTGAGTGGATCTTTGTGGCAGAGCGACAGTGTAGGTTGAGACCACCTAGGAGAGAGGTGGGCCTGGCCCTGGTCGGCGTCCGTGGTTATTTCAAAATAACACGCTTCACGAGATCTTGGTATTTGATCTGAGTCTGGCTACTGGCCTATACGCACTAACCAACTACGCGGGAACAGTTATGGGCACTCGACGTCATGGTATCAGCCGAAGCCTTCGTGACGTCAGCGACTGAGCGGCGCATGCCAGATTGGACTGGAACGCCTGCTAGGCTAGGTCTGCTTCCGGCAGCCCTCGCAACATGCAGGTGTGCAATGGGATTTAGACCGGCGTGCTGACCTCTCTGGTGTGCTGACCTCTCTGGTGTGCCTAGGTAGGGCTGCGACATGTTGATCTTCCGAGGCCGGGCATGACCCAGAAAAGTGTGTCCGGACAAAGGGGATCGAGCGTGTTGGGAAATGTGGTGCACCCCTGTAGGGAAGTTAATCTATTCGAATAGTCGTGATCTTCGATAACAGGACGACTTGGAGTTGTACCTTGACCTTATGACAACTAGAACCGGATACTTAATAAAACACACCCTTCCAAGTGCCAGATACCACCGGTGATCGCTCTCTCACATGGCGACGAGGGGAGGATCATCGGTTAGGATTATGCTACACGATGCTACTTGGTGAACTTACCATCTACTCTCTTCTTCATGCTGCAAGATGGAGGTGGCCAGAAGCATAGTCTTCGAAAGGACTAGCTATTCCCCTCTTATTCCGGCATTCTGCAGACAGTCCACATATGATACCCTTAATCCATTTGATACCAATGCATACATATGTAGTGTAGCTCCTTGCTTGCGAGTACTTTGGATGAGTACTCACGATTGCTTTCCTCCATCTTTTCCCCCTTTCTCTACTCGTTTGCTGCGACTAGACGTTGGAGCCCAGGAGCCAGACGCCACTGTCGATGACGACTACTACTACTCGGGAGGTGCCTACTACTACGTGCAGCCCGCTGATGACGACCAGGAGTAGTTTAGGAGGATCCCAGGCAGGAGGCATGCGCCTCTTTGGATCTGTATCCTAGTTTTTGCTAGCCTTCTTAAGGCAAACTTGTTTAACTTATGTCTGTACTCAGATATTGTTGCTTCCGCTGACTCTTCTATGATCGAGCTCTTGTATTCGAGCCCTCGAGGCCCCTAGCTTGTAATATGATGCTTGTATGACTTATTTGATTTGTAGAGTTGTGTTGTGATCTTCTTCGGGTGTGTCCTCCACCTCTTCCTTCGCCATAGGTTCTTCTAAAATTTCCATGAGGGCTCCTTTCATTGCTTCTTTCTTCTGTTGGATGGTTCTTTGAAACACGAGGTAAATGTGACACTGAGCAGGGTAGTGCGTACTCCCTTCACACAAGAAAAAAGTATTCTGCCTTGTTGGGCATTCTTCAGCTGGGTGACTTCCTTCACAATTAGGGCATTCATCCCTTGTGTTCTCTATGGTTGTGTCCTATTTCTCCACAGCTTGCACGCACAAGGTTTCTTCATACCACTTACATCAGGCTTCAATTTCTGGGACACAAACCGAGACTTTAGCAAAGCTAACTTAAATTCTTTCCAAGTGGTTACTCCTTGCCATCCATTGATGGTTTGGTACATCCTCCACCAAGTAGCAGTACCTCTTTCAAAGCACGGAAGAGCATGTTGGGTCATATCCTTTCCGGCTATAGGGTTATTCTTCATGTGATCTTCCCTGTTCTAAATCTATCGGTCTGTCTCCAATTGGCTCATCGATCCAGAAAATACAAGCTCATCTGCATTCATCCTCTATTGGGTCCATGTGGGCTTGGGGTGAGATAAGAGAGATATAGAGGGATGCACACAATACAAACAATAGTTTTGAAAAGACAGATTTTTATTTGTGGCTGTTGGAAAAACATCAAACAGATGACATCTCACATTCATCGGATCTAACGTAGGTATATAACAGGGGTTTGGTCTTCTAAAGGTTAATAAATCTTCAAAGTCACAAAACTCTTCAAGTCTTGTTCATGTATCCGATGGATTCTTCTGATCGTGCTTGTCCTTCTCAAGTTCTTTGGTCATATCATCTTTGTTGACACAAATTCTCTCGTGACGTCCTTTAATATTCTGGAGTTGCGTTCCAACTTCTGGGTTTCAACATCCTTGGCATGAACCATGGTCCTACTATCCTTCAGTTCCTGACAAATCTCCGGTATCTCGAGGTTTTGCTCCTTCAACTTGGCTACTTTCAGCTTCTGGATCCTAAGTTCTTCACGAAATGCTTCCTTGTCAAATACGACTCCCCGAAGGTCCGTCTAAAAATTCTTTATGTAATACTCTAGATTCCTGGTGATACACCAGCTAAGGTGAAAACTGCATCCTTTGCTGACAGATGCTCCATCAGCCCTTCTGTCATCCAATCTTTCCTTGCATATGCATGCTTTAACTCAGCACGGTGATAATAGCATAAGCGGGCGATAACATCATGGATATCTGTGTTTCTTCCCTTGTCATTACCATGAGCTATCATTCCATAGTTGATATCTCCTGCCTTAGGGTTTTCTTGACAAAACGTTGAGTCTTTAACTCTCCATGTCCCGGTCTCTCTCCGACACCTTGATCTCGGGTATTGACAGCTTCCATAGTCTGCTAGGTTCCACAAGGGTAGCCTTCCTAGGTCATACAAATCTGGGAATTCTTCTGAGCCTTCAAATTCTCCTAGTCTTCGAGTCTTCAACCGTTGTAATTTGCATTACTATAATGCACGGTAAAATCCTCTTCATTCCGAAGTGGTCTTAGTTGTCCGATATCTTGTACTTCTTGGAGTGGTCTCATCAGTTGAATATTCGTGGTCAAAAGGGGAAAAGGGGGTATGGTCTCACTAAAAGGAATATTTGAATAAGCTTAGAAGAGAAGAGAGGTAAAGGATCTTTTTTTAAATGAAGTTGTAGAGAAAATCTTTCCTATGGGCTTGCCAGTTTCTAGGGGTCACGTCCTACAGTCAACATGTGCTCTGATACCATCTTGTAGCGACCCGACCTCAAACGGTCAAGTCTCTCTGCTTAAGTGTCATCCCTGGATTGGTATGCTGACACACACAATACTCGAGGATTTATAACAGAGGTAAATCACATGTATAAAGTAATGTAAATACTAATACCTCAATCCAAATAGCGGAAGTAACAACAAGGTTGTGGATTCCCATCAACACCAACGACAAAGTTGAGTGTAGAAATCGTAACCCTAACATATCACTTACTCGTCGTAAGAATCCTGCAACATGAGATGTTGCGGCCATGTAGGTCAGTACATTGAATGTACTGGCAATTTCACACTGTAGAGCAATGATGAATAATAGCTATCGCTACATGCATATTTGGCTGGTGGAGGCTCTAAGGTTAATTTTTGCATAAAGCCATTTTTTCCTGCATCAAAGGAATAAATTTTATTTAACTACAAAGTTGGTTGAAAATTATTGAGAAGGTTCCTCCAACTCAATCCCAATTAAAAGTTAACAACCCAACAAATTAATTATGTAAAGTGATAAGATCAACAAGATAACCAAGATCCCGATACTCAAGATGTCCATAACCGGGGACATGACTAACCATGATTAGTTTGTACACTCTGCAGAGGTTTGCGCACTTTTCCCCACAAGACTTGATCTCCTCCGTTGGATTTCTTGCACTATATGGTGTTTGAGAAATGGATGACCGAGACACAGTCTTTCAGAAACATTAACTCTTTACTCTGGGTAGACAGTTACACCAACTTTCCCTCTACATTTGCTAGCCTACCACTGAAAGAGGTCACACAACATACTCAACAATGCCAGAGCCCATAATGGCTTGTGGATACACACGGAAGTTTCTAGCATGAATAATCTTATGATCCCTTTGAGTCTGGGTGGCGGACCATAGGATGATCACACGAGTACTCCGGGATATCTTAGGACAACACTGGATTCTCCATGTGCCCACAAGCAATCCACCCAGATGTGTATTAAAGTTCCCACCTTAAGTTGAACCATAGTTAACAATAATCTCTCACATCTTTCATGAATTCTCTCAAACCAATCCACGTCTACGTGCATAGCATAGCAGTATAAGCATAACATAGAAGTAACTCCCAAGGTTTGAATGCAGGACAATAGGTTCCTACCTCATCAACTACTTCCCAATACCCACATGTTATCAATTCCTAACCATGCAATGTTTGAGGGTGAAACTAATGCATAAAAACTGGGTAATGAAAAGTATGATCAAAGTGTGAACTTGCCTTGTATAGTTGACGAAGATGATTCACACTCATAACTCCTGATAGTTCCACTCGTCACACTCCGTTCAATCTATCATGAGCAAGCAATAGTAACCACACATAAGCAATCACTCAAAAGATCAGGAAGAACGAAGAAGACAATTCGGAAAACATCAAAACCAAGCAAATAATGCTTGCAACATAAAACAATTTCTAACAGTACCAAAATTATGTGAATTTGGCGTTATCAGAAAGTTTATGTCAAGAGCTTCGATTTTCAAAAAGAATCAACTAAATCGGATTTACGAAACTCAAGTTATGATCAAAAGAAGTTTGAATATGAATCTGAACAAATTTCGAAATTTAAAAATTTCAAAAAGTCGATGTGACAGGTTCACTGGATAGGTGAAAACAAGACAAAACTATAGGCACTGGTTTCATCTAATTTGGATGAACGAGTAAAAAGTTATGACTATTTGAAAAATCAGGGCCAAGCTGTTTTACGGAAGAAAAATAGCCACGGCTAAAAAAATCTAGGTCTAATGTATAAATACATAGACTAATTGATAATCTAATTATTCTATCGTACTGGTCTAGAAATAATAAACTACAGAAGTATAAAAAGAAAAAAAACGAAGAAAGATACCTTTATAAGGAGACAATTTCGAGAAGGCCCGCCGAAGAGGAGAAAAATATTCTTCTTTAATGAATTTAGTCAAACCAAAATATTGATTTAATCTGAATCGGATGATTTTTTGAGGCTCTGTCTATATTTATAGGTAGAAAAGAGGTTTCAGGGTTAAAGGCCAGGCAATGTAGGACTAAATATATACATAAGTAGATGAAATTTGAAAAAAAAAATCATGGGCTAACAGTTAGGCCCGACCGCGCGCTATAGTTTTTTTTAACAAATTTGGTCAAATAAGAAAAAAGGCTGGCTGGGCCTAGCCCATGTAGGAAAGAAGAGAAAAAAAATGATGGAGCGTCCGATGCCACTATGCTGCGCACGTAGGCGACTGTTAGTTCCAAGCGCACGTGTAGTTTTTTTAGAAACAGAAAAGGAAAAAAAGAATAATGAAAATAAAAGTAAAAAATATATAAGCATATTATATACAAAAATTTTCATAAAAAGATTTTCTATGACTTGGACATTTTTCTAGTGTCAAATAAAATCCACAAAATTTCAAATAATTCAAACAGTGCTACTTCTACAATAAAACCCAATAAAAATCATTTTAGAAATACCAAAATTATTTCTCTCCAATTTTTTGATGTAGGGAATCATTTTACCCTATTTTCCATTTATTTTATTTTTGGAGGAAAATAATTTGAATAAAACCCAAATAACTCCAAATTGAAAATAATTTCAAAAGGACTTTAAATTTGATTCTTTTAAACTTCCAACTCATATTTCATATGTTTTGAAAAGTCATTTTATCTTCTCTCATGAAAATCATTAAGTTGCTTAAAGTTTCTAAATTTGAAATATTTCCAAATGAAATTCAAATCTTTTCAACAACCCTTTTCATTTATTTAAATGGAAGAAGTCATGTCATCTTCTCTCTAGGGTTTTGTAATGAAATAAATTTGAATTCTTGGAGATCAGAAAGCAAGGTGAAAGTTTTGGGAAAGTTATTTTATTCCCTCTCATTTAACTTTCAAAAAGTTTTGAATTTCACTCAATTTCACACAAGCAACCACACCACAAACAAACAAAAAAAATCAAAACTATTTATTTAATATAACATTCCAAAATTTAGAAGTTTGGGATGTTACAAGAAGGGACGACCCACAAGAGCCACGTCCTAAGGACGGTGATATGGTTGCGAATGTGGAACTTCTGAAACTCCTTTGTAGACATCTCATCATGAGGAGTGTACTTATCCTTTTCCTTTGGCTTGCTGGCTGTTGTCTTCACATTTCACCTAGGAGGACCACTGGAACTAGTACGAGTGTCTTCAGCGGTACGATATGGCTTTGAACCGGGACGATCGGGGTTCTTGCGACGAGCCTGTTGAGGACGAGAGATACCATCACCTAGAACCCAAAAACATAGAGTGAGGGAAAAGAAGGTGTAAAGTCATTGCATAAGCCAAAGGATATAAAATGAGGATAGAAGTAAGTGTTTTTTTTTAAATTCTAGGTCATAGTGGTAGTACCGTGCCCAGCCGCGATAGTACCGCTGAAGGACAAGAGGTAGT
This sequence comes from Triticum urartu, assembly GCF_003073215.2. NCBI lineage: Eukaryota > Viridiplantae > Streptophyta > Magnoliopsida > Poales > Poaceae > Triticum > Triticum urartu. Next base: position 315,465,978 of record NC_053023.1, read on the forward strand.
ACCATTGAACATGAGTGGTAGTACAGCTGCAAGCAGTAGTACCGTCTGCGTCCAAGCGGTAGTCCCGCCCATCTGACGGGAAATCTTCCGCGGAGTGGATCCGGTAGAACCGGTGACGTAGATTTGCCAAAACTTGGCAAAGACTACTATACTCCTATCTAGCAGTCATCATGTATCCTACTCATGCCTAGATTTATCCAAAAATCTATGAATACCACTTGCATTGCCCTAAAGCCAAGATTCAAAAAAATAGAACCGAAGAAGAAGAAAACAAGGGCAATACTCGTATCCTTGGCAAGAGGGGAAGGTGGGGATCGATCCCACGGATCGTAAATGGAGAAGACGTCACGCATTTGGAGAGTCGGAGTCGGCCTCTGAAGCAGTTTCGGGTCGCCTAAGAGAGAGAGAGAGAACTTGGGGAGAGGAGAAGTGAATGGGTATGGGGGAGTTGGAACTCCCCGTTCCCAGCACTTAACACCCACACGAGTTGTCAAAGCGGTAGTACAGTGGGGCCTAGCGGTAGCACCGCCTAAGCGGTAGTACCATGCCCCCAAACGGCAGTTCCGCCTTAGTGCATTGACAGGGGGTCAACACACTACAGTCAGTGGTAGTACCGCTAGCTGGCGCGGTAGTACCGTTCCTGCCAGCGGTAGTACCGTTCCTACCAGCGGTAGTACTGCCTGCTACCAGAAAACTACACTTGATCAAAGAGGGAAATGGGCTTATGCAATGTATGAGAGGTTGAGGCAAGGAGAGGCTTAGGTAGGAGACACTAAAACACAACAAATGGGAAGGAGTACTCCAAGGTCAAAAGCCAAGGAAAAAGGAGAGCACACTTGGAGTAATCCAACAACCAAAAGACAAGTCAAAGAAAGCACACCTCAAACCTAAAGGAGACACATCTCTCAAGGAGAGTGCAGTGACGGAAGTCACCTATGTTTGAGTCAATTGGCATGGCACCACGAAGATTTTAACCTTGGGTCCCTGGCCAAAACTCATCTTTGAAGCACAAGTACCATAGAAAATGGCTAGTGTGAAAGACTTGATCAATTTATGCATAATGGGGGGAGGGAGAGCTCATTGAGAGAACAACACTCCCCCTATGTACATGCCTACATATAGAACAAAATACTATGATGAATGTGGTGGGTGTGCCTATCTTCAAGCCACATTGCTCGAATCAATGATATTTAGCTCATTCCTTAACTCGCAAAATCTTGCTTCATCCAAGGGCTTCGTGAAAATGTCCACTAGTTGCTCTTGTGTGTTGACATAGATAATATCAATGTCTCGATGCTTGATATGCTCCCGGATGAAATGATGACGAATCTCAATGTGTTTCAACTTGTATGAAGTACCGGGTTGCGGGAAATCTTGATTGCACTTTCATTGTCACATAGAAGAGGCACTTTGTCACAAGTGACACCGTAATCCTTTAAAGTTTGGCTCATCCATAGCAATTGTGGACAACAACTTGCGGTGGCAACAAACTCGGCCTCGGTGGAAGAGAGAGACACACAATTTTGCTTCTTTGAAGACCAACTTACCAAAGAGCGACCTAGGAATTGGCACCCTCCGAAAGTGGACTTCCTATCCACAACATCTCCCACCCAATCCAAGTCCAAATAGCCCATGAGATCAAAGCTTGCTCCTTTGGGGACCATAGGCCAAAGTTTGGGGTATGAGCCAAATATCGAAAGATTTGCTTGACCGCCACAAAGTGACTTTCCTTAGGTGCGTCTTCGAACCTTGCACACATTCCCACACTCAACATAATATCCGGTCTAGATGCACAAAGATAAAGTAAGGATCCAATCATGGAGCGATATACCTTTTGATCTACTACTTTACCATTGGGATCAATGTCAATCTTGCATTTGATAGGCATAGGAAAGTTGACCGGCTTGACATCATCTAGCTTGAATTTCTTGAGCATGTCTTGGGTATATTTGGCTTGGTTGATGAATGTTCCTTCTCTTCTTTGAATTTGAACCCAAGAAAGAACTTCAACTCTCCCATCATAGACATCTGGAACTTCTCGGTCATTAGTGCGGCAAACTCATCATTGAAAGATTTGTTAGGAGAACAAAAAATGATATCATCAACATATAGTTGTCATATGAATAAATCCCTTTGACCCTCTGATCAATTTTCCCAATTTCAAACCCATGATCTTGTAACAACTCAGTAAGGTGCTCATACCACACACGTGGGGATTGTTTAAGGCCATAGAGTGCCTTGCTGAGTTTGTATACATGATTGGGGAGCTTGGGATCCTCAAACCCCGGGGGTTGTTTGACATATATCAACTCATTCAAAGGACCATTAGGAAATGCACTCTTCACATCCATTTGTTGCAATTTGAAATCATGATGAGATGCATATGCAAGAAACATGCGAATAGATTCAAGATGAGCAATGGGGACAAATGTTTCACCTTAGTCGACACCCTCGAGTTGGGAGTAGCCTTGTGCCACCAATCTTTCCTTGTTACGAACAACCATACCATTTGCATCTTGCTTGTTCTTGATGATCCACTTGGTCCCAATGACATTGTGGTCCTCCGTTAGCCTTGGCACTAATTCCCAAACTTGGTTGTGCTCGAAGTTGTTGAGTTCATCATGCATGGCTTCAAGCCAATCCACATCATCGAGTGCCTCATGTACCTTTCGGGGTTCAACACACGAAACAAACGCATGATGCTCACAAAAGTTTGACAATTGTCTACGAGTAGTTACCCCTTTTCTCAAGCTTCCAAGCACATTCTCCATGACATGTTGTTGATGTTTGAGCTTGGAAGCCACCTTGGGAGGCACGACGCTCCAAAAGTTTTTCAATGGGCATTTGAGGATCATCATCTTGATCATCTTGAGCACCATCTTGAGCTGGCTCTTGATCATGATCTTGCACTCGATCTTGAACATGCCCGGGGTCATGAACTCGATCGTGGGCATCGTTTGGTGCATCACCATCTCCATGAGGTTGATATTGCCCTTGATCTTGTTCACTTGGTTGAGTGCCTTCACTTTGTTATTTGGAAGAGTGTGGCTCTAGCATCGGTGATGGCTCCACTTGAGTAGAGCATTGTCCTTCTCCTTCATCCACAAGGGGTTCCTAAATGGGGAGTATTTGACCAATCACCATTCTTCTTATGGCTTGAGGAGGAATTTCGTCACCTACATCACAAACACCACTTTGCCCCACTTGGAGCCATTATTTTAATCGAACTTCACATCACACGTCTCCTCGATGAGTCCGATGGACTTGTTAAGGACACAGTAAGCATGAGAGTTTGTAGCATAACCAACAAATATGCCCTCTTGAGCTCTAGGTTCAAACTTAGACAAACGAACACCTTTGAGAATGAAACACTTACAACCAAACACCCGGAAGTACTTGAGGTTGGGCTTGTTACCGGTAAGTATCTCATAAGGAGTCTTGTTCAAGCCTTTGTGGAGGTAGAGCCGATTGGATGCATGACATGCGGTGTTGATGGCTTCAGCCCAAAAGTTGTACGGAAAGTTGAATTCCGTCATCATGGTCCTTGACACATCCATCAACATCCGGTTCTTCCTCTTCGCTACACAATTTTGTTGTGGGGTATAGGGTGCAGCATATTGGTGCTGGATCCCCTCATCACTAAGAAACTCATCCAAGGTGCAGTTCTTGTACTCGGTGTCGTTTTCACTTCGGATCATCAAGATCTTTTCTTCATATTGATGTTGAGCTTCATTTGCGAAGTTGAAGATGATTTGTTGAGTCTCACTCTTCCTCTTGAAGAAGTATACCCATGTGTATCTTGAGTAATCATCTACAATTACCAAGCAATACTTTATCCCCCCGAGACTATCAAATGATGGAGGACCAAAGAGATCCATGTGGATGAGCTCCAAGGGCCTCTTCGAGTAGATGATAGTCATGGGTCGGTGAGCCGTTTTGCGAAGCTTTCCTTTGACACAAGCACTACAAGCACCGTGTTTGGAAAAACTCACTTGTTAGTCCATGGATGTGATCCCCCTTGAGGAGAGTATGCAAAGATCTCATATTGACATGGGCTAGTCGGCATTGCCAAAGCCATCCCACATCAACTTTAGCCATTAGGCAAGTCGCGATCTTAGTGGGTCGCTCCGAAAATTTCACCACATAGAGACCATTCTCGACATGCCCAACAAAAGCTACTTTAAGAGTCTTACTCAACAAAAGGGCCACGGTATCAAGATCAAACAAAGTTGCAAAGCCCATGAGTGCAAGTTGATGAACGGAAAGTAAATTGTATGCAAGGGACTCAACAAGCATGACCTTCTCAATAGATAAATCTTGAGAGATGACCATCGTGTAAAGGCCAATACCTTAGATGTTGAAGCATCACCGAATTGGACATGATTGGGCATGGATGGAGTAGGTTGTACGTCCACCACCAAGTCCTTGCTCCCGGTCATATGATTTGTTGCTCCACTATCGAGCAACCACCCACCGGAAGCAAACTCCTACAAGAAATCAATGCTTGGATTTAGGTACCCATTTTGAATGGGTCCTTTGAGGTTAGCAACAAGGGTCTTAGGAAACCAAATAGACCATTCAATGTACTCATAGGAAGAACCAACAAATTTGGCATAACATGCCCATCACTAGCACGACACAACACATATGAGCGGTTAAAGTCGCCAGCTTTGTTGGTAGGGGAAGTTTTGCCCTTCTTGGCATTACCACCCTCTTCCTTGTTCTTCTTCTTCTCATGAGTACTCTCACCCACCTTGACAAAGGCTTCCTTAAGCGGGAGAGATTTCTTGGTCTTCTTCTTCTTCTTCTTCTTCTTCTTCTTCTTTAACTTAGGTACAAACCCAAGTCCTTCCTTTCCCACAACTTCCTTTTTATTACTCAAAAGGTCATTTAGGTTCTTCTCGCCTTGTATACATGTCACAAGGCCCTTCTCAAGTTGCTCTTTCTGAAGGAAATATGCCCTAGTGGCAATAATAAAGTTGTTACTTATATTTCCTTATATCATGATAAATGTTTATTATTCATGCTAGAATTGTATTAACCAGAAACTTAGTACATGTGTGAATACATAGACAAACAGAGTGTCCCTAGTATGCCTCTACTTGACTAGCTCGTTAATCAAAGATGGTTAAGTTTCCTAACCATAGACATGTGTTGTCATTTGATGAACGAGATCACATCATTAGAGAATGATGTGATGGACATGACCCATCTGTTATCTTAGCATAAATGATTGTTTAGTTTTATTGCTATCGATTTCATCATGACTTATACATGTTCCTCTTACTATGATATTATGCAACTCTCGAATACCGGAGGAACACCTTGTGTGCTATCAAATTTCACAATGTAACTGGGTGATTATAAATATGCTCTACGGGTGTCTCCGATGGTGTTTGTTGAGTTGGCATAGATCGAGATTAGGATTTGTCACTCCATGTATCGGACAGGTATCTCTGGGCCCTCTCGGCAATGCTCATCACTATAAGCCTTGCAAGCAATGTGACTAATGAGTTAGTTGCGGGATGATGCATTACGGAATGAGTAAAGAGACTTGCCGGTAACAAGATTTAACTAGGTATTGAGATACCAACGATCGGATCTCGGGCAAGTAACATACCGATAACAAAGGGAACAACGTATGTTGTTAGGCGGTTTGACCGATAAAGATCTTCGTATAATATGTAGGAACCAATATGAGCATCCAGGTTCCGCTATTGGTTATTGACCGGAAGTGAGTCTCAGTCATGTCTACATAGTTCTCGAACCCGTAGGGTCCGCACGCTTAACATTCAATGACGATCGGTATTATGAGTTTATGTGTTTTGATGTACCAAAGGTAGTTCTGAGTCCCGGATGTGATCACGGACATGATGAGGAGTCTTGAAATGGTCAAGACATAAATATTGATATATTGTAAGGCTATGTTTGGACACCGGAATGGTTCTGGATGAGTTTAGGCATTTTACGGAGTACCGGGAGGTTATTGGAACCCCCCGGGGAGTCAGTGTGCCTTATTGGGCCTTAGTAGGAGAGAGAGGAGGAAGCGGCCAAGGCGGTGGCGCCCCCCCCCCCAAGCCCAATCCAAATTGGGAGGGGGGCCTACCCCCCCCCCATTTCCTTCTCTCCTTCTCCATCTTCCTTCTTCTCCTACTCCAACTAGGGAAAGGGGGAAACCTACTCCAACTAGGAGTAGGAATCCCCCTTGGGCGCGCCATAGAGAGGGTCGGCCCTCCCCTCCTCCACTCCTTTACATACCGGGGAGGGTGGTACCCCATAGACACACAAGTTGATTGTTTAGCCGTGTGCGGTGCCCCCTCCATAGAATTTCACCTCGTTCATATCATTGTAGTGCTTAGGCGAAGCCCTACGTTGGTAACTTCATCATCATCGTCATCACGCCGTCGTGCTGATGAAACTCTCCCTCGGCCTCAACTGGATCAAGAGTATGATGGACGTCACCGAGCTGAACGTGTGCAGAACACGGAGGTTTCGTGCATTCAGTACTTGATCGGTTGGATCGCGAAGACGTTCAACTACATCAACCGCGTTTCATAACGCTTCCGCTTTCGGTCTACGAGGGTTAGTAGACATACTCTCCCCCTCTCATTGCTATGCATCACCTAGATGGATCTTGCATGTGTGTAGGAATTTTTTTGAATTTACTGCGTTCCCCAACACTTTCAACTTGGCATTCTCCTCCACAAGATGCACATGCTCACAACAAGGGTTAGTAGCATGAGCATTATCAATTAGAACAAAAGGAGGGCATGTGTATATCTCCTTGGTTAGCTTCACTTGGAGTTGATCATGGGACTCCTTGAGAGAGGCATGAACACCCTTCAAGACCTTGTGATCCTTGTCAAGTGTATCAAACTCTTCCTTGAGTCTGTCATGGCCAACCCCAAGTGCAGATTTCTTGGATTTAAGCACACGAGTAAGAAAAGTAGCATGATCAAGATCTTTTTTTAATTTAGTGTGATCAATGTTATGCGACTCCTCAAGTGTCAAACGAAGACCCCGTTCTTCCTCAGGAGCAATGGAAAGATCCGCAATCTCATCGGCATAGTCATTACTATGCCCCTCCAACTTTGAGATAGTATCCTCTTGAGACTCAATGATATCATTGGCCACAAGTTGTTCCAAGAGAGCAACAAAGTGCTTCTTGGGTTTACCCTTGAGCTTACTCAAGAATTTGTTAAACTCATTCTCATCAACATTCACCACCTCACTATCATGTACACAATGTAACAAGGAAGGAGTAGTAGTGATGGTGGTTTTGATGTTTGAGGTTACCTTATTGATACCTTTGGCCATGAGACACTTGGCAATGAGGTTCTCATTGGGGGCACCGAAGAGAGACACCTTGGAGGGGAAAGAGGTGGCAATGGCAAAGGTTGCTGTTGCCATTGCTTCACCACTTCTATCATCATCATCATCATCATCGGAGGTGTACTCTTCATGTGCCACCAAGCCCTTTGGAGGTATCTTCTTGGTGAAGTTGTTCTTGTTTGGGAAGGACTTGGCTTTGTCTTTGCTAATGAGTTTGTCACCGTTGTCTTCCCTCTTCTCATAAGGACAATCCACCACAAAGTGACTCACATTACTGCAATTTTAGCAAGTCCTCACCCGTTGCTTGTTCTTTGAACCACTTGAGTTGTTCTTGGTGAAGTTGGGCCTTGAGTTCCTCTTGTTGCCCCAAAGTTTCATTGAAGCTAGAGCCATGTGCTCGTGCTACACATATTTGGTGTCTTCGGGGAAACTATCCTCTTCTTCTTCCGGAATGGCCTTGGCCTTCAAGGCAAGGGTGGGTGAGCTTTTCTTTGACCAGACACGAGCTAGAGCATTGTCGGTGGTCTTGTTCATGATGTTCATGGCAATGAACTCATCTGCCACTTCACTTGAGGACAAGGTGTGTAAGTCCAGTCTTTGATGAATCACGGAGGACATGTCCTTGTTGAATGACTTGATGTCCTTGAGAAACTTGCACTTAATCAAATTGTCATCATATCCTTGCTCCCATGGTATTGAAGAGCAACCGCCAGAGTTTTCACCCTCCGGTAGAGATCATCAGGATCCTCATCTTCTAGCATCACAAATTCGTCGGCCTCATCAAGGACCACATCAAAGTTGGACCGTTGGATGCTTGAGCTCCCCTTGTATAAAGATATGATGTGTTCCAACAATCCTTTGCATGAGTGAAGGGGCGCAAGTGAGTTATATCTCCGGGAGGAACCACGGCTTGAAGGATGAACAAGGCGGAGTGATTGTATTGATTGTCCGCCTCTTCTCTTGGGGTGAAATTGTTTGGATCATGCGGGTAGAAGCATTGCTCGATGATTCTCCAAAGATTTGTTGAGCTGTGATTGAAATGAGACTTGATGTGAAAAACCCAATTAGCAAAATCACCCTTTACTAGCTTAGGAGGAGGACCAAGGTGGTTAATATGCGGTGTAGGGACCGGTCCTCCATAGATAGGGGGAGGAGGAACTGTGGCAAAGGTTCTCATCCATTCTTGTTTTGAGGAGGGGAGGATTGAGTACCTTTAGCCGCTTCCTTGCCGGACATGGCCTCCGATTCCGATGCGGTGGGATTAACCACAAGCAACGGATTGGGAGAAGTTTTCAACCCCTCAAGTAATTCTTCAAACACAGATTTGACCTCTATCATCATAGATGTCTTAAGTGAAGCCATAGCTTCATTTAAGTCGTCTCAGTTGATCGAGTTCAACTCCACAGCCTCGAGCACTTCCTCCTCGGTGTCAACCATACTCTTCGGGTGGTCAAACCCTTAATAAAGAGATGAGGCTCTAATACCAATTGAAAGGATCGATATGGTTGACTAGAGGGGGGTGAATAGGCAACTACCAATTTTTACCTTTTCTTAACAAATTAGGGTTAACAACAAATAGGTTGTCTAGATATGCAACTAGGTGAGCAACCTATATGATGCTAGCAACACAAGTAAGCTAAGGAGACAACACAAGTAAGGCAAGCATGAAGTAAAGGTGAGAGATAACCACAAGTGGAGATGAGGATGTGTTACTGAAGTTCCTTCCCTTTGAGAGAAAGTACGTCTCCGTTGGAGTGGTGTGGAGGCACAATGCTCCCCAAGAAGCCACTAGGTCCACTATATTCTCCTCACGCCCTCAGACAATGCGAGATGTCGTGATTCCACTAGTGGTGCCCTTGAAGGCGGCAATCGGACCTTTGCAAACAAGGTTGGGGCACTCTCCACAACCGAATTGGAGGCTCCCAACAACACCACGAAGCTTCACCGCAATGGAATGTGGCTCCGAGGTGACCTCAACCATCTAGAGTGCTCAAACACCGAAGAGTAACAGGATCCACGAGGGATTAGTGGGGGGAATCAAATTTCTCTCAGTGGAAGTGTAGATCTAGGCCTTCTCAAGCAATCCCTAATGAATTAACAAGTTTGATTGGCTAGGGAGAGAGATCGGGCAAGAATGAGCTTTAGAGAAACAATGGAGCTTGGAGGTAATCAACTAGAAGAAAGATGACTCCTTCTTATAGAGGAAGGAAAGATCCAACCATTATGCTCCCACAGCCCGTGCAGAAGCGGTAGTACAGCTCGGATGAGCGATACTTCTGCCGGTATGGAAGTGTCAGCCATCTAGTTCAACCTGAGCAGATCAGGTGAACGGTAGTGCCGCCTGAGTGGTGCTACCGCGCCCTCCAGTGGTACTACCACGTGGAGATGAACAATAGCCAATACCCGCGGTAGTAGAGGAGGGCAGGGTGGTAGTGCTGCCCCAGGCGGTACTACCATTGGGAACTGGCGCCCTACTACCACTCATGGAATAGAACCTTTCCATAGTAGAAAAATAAGCGGTACATGTTGCGGTACTCGCCAACGGTAGTTCCGCTGGAGCGGTACTACCATGGCTAACAACGGTACTCCCCCTTAACTTGTAGGTGTCTCGTAAACCTGCGGTAGTTGAGAGCTAGTTAGCCCCATAGTACCATAGGAGCGGTACTACCATGGCGAACTTCCACTCTACTACCGCCCGTTTACAGAACCAACAAATTAGGCGGAAGTAGGAGCCATACTACACAGCGGCAGTACCACTGGAGCGGTACTACTGTTGCGCAGAGCGGTACTACCGCTTAGTGTGTTTTGGCGAGGTTCAAACACAAGGAAGGACAAGTTCGATCGTCGGGAAAGAACGAGGGTGCAGAGATAGTGTACATGTTGATTCCACCCAAACCTTTCTGAAGCGGATCCCCTCTTAATAGTACGGTGTTCCTACGACTCAACTCCACTGAAAAAGAAACGCAAGAAAACACCGTCTTCATCAATATCTAGAGGGGTTCAAAACGTCTTGTTCCATATGATAGATTATTTGAAATGCTCAATGCACACGATTAATCTGCAAATGCATTGTCATCAATCACCAAAACCACTAAGGGAGAAATATGCCCTAACATTCTTTTTTAATATATAGTACCCACACTCATGCATATTTAACAAAATGCATCAAAATAAAAAAGAATCACCTTCAAGCATAAAATGCATAGGAATCCTTTCATCACCATCCGTAAATTACGTTGATTTAGTTTACCTTCTTACACCTGATATCTCCACGTGGTGATGGGTCAAACTAGCTGATGTGAGCTCTCTTAGACCAAGTATAATAGTGGCTATAAGCCTGTTTCCATGGCACTTTTACCTATGTGGAGGAGAGAGACATGGAAAAGTGAAGGAGTGGGGGAAGCGGCTATTCTGCACCCGGGCTCATCTACACCCGGGTGTGAATAGTAAAATAAAAAATAATAGTAGAAAAACTAAAAAAACTGATTTTTTTGTGGTGCAAGATGCTCAAGTGCGTGTTGTTCGTGTATAATTTAAGCTTATTTGGAAACTCGAGGAACTAGTGGCAAAAAAGATAAAATTCGGGTGTTTGAGAAACTTTTGAAAACAACAAAACATACCGGATTTTGTCATTTTTTCCATGACCTCCTCGAATGTTCAAACAATCTAAAATTTTGCACGAACATCACACATTTGAGCATCTCACCACAAAAATGGTTTAAATTATTTTTTGCTATTTTTTAGATTTTACTATTTTTCGGGTGTAAGTGAGACCGGACAATGAATTGAATTTTTGAGGAGTGGGCTCTTATGCAAGAGTCTGCCTCTACGCGTGCTCCTAGGTAAAAACATTTAATGAGAGAAAAGAGATAGAGAGAAAGTGAAAAAATATAACCTTATAGCCAGACCTATTATATGAGTAATTAATAAGGAAGATGATTTGTAGCACCCGGATGCTCCACCCCCTACATGAACATTAAGTTCAAAAAATATTGAGAAATCTGAAAATAAAACTGAGATTTGGGGATATCAAACTTGGGTGTCCAATTAATCTACTTTCATGTGATATTTCATGAAAATATATCAGAAAACATATATGTGGCAAGAAAGACAAAAAAATGCTCATGCATAGAAAAAACTGTTTGGATGGATTTTAGTTCGGATAGTATTTCCTTCGTCATGGATATGTTTTTTGGTATTTTTTCAAGAAACTTCACATGGGGGTAGATTGGGAACCAAGGTTTGATATTCCCTAATTTTAGATTTTTTTGAATTTTTGCTACTTTTTACATTCAATATTCTAGGGGTTTGGAGCACCAACGAGCTACTGTGTATTTTTCTAATTAATAATGCTAACTCTTGATGACATGGCATATGCTCATATAGCCAACAGTGGGCTATACTACTCCCTCCATTCCAAAATATAGTGCGCCCTCGCTTCCCGAGGTCCAACTTTGACCATAAATTTAACCAACGAGACCAACTGCGGCGGGAGAAAAAATCATATAATTGAGAACTTCTTTTGAATACGAATTCACTGATATAATTTTTACTCCCACCGCAATCGGTCTTGGTAGTTAAATTTACAGCCAAAGTTGAAGCACAGGGAAAGAGGAAGCACTACATTGTGGAACGGAGGGAGTATTAACCATGCTCTTGGGAGGATCACAACTTAGTCATGAGGAATACTTGATAACCTTCCCCTCAACTTGACAAGTTGAGGGCAGAGAAGGAGCAGATATTGAGTTGAGTCCTTCGGCACAACACCACAACAAGGAAGATTCAAGCTGAGACAACGTGCTCCAGCTTGAATTTCCTTAGAACTTGCTTTTTTGTCTCGAATCCATTATACATACTCATGGGGGCGGGGTGGGGATTTGTGATGGGTAGGTGTAGTACAGTACCCTTGTACTTTATATACCTGGTTGTATATAGGTAGTATGTGCCTAGTTGTATGTAGGCACATGGGGCCCACACCGAGGCAACCGATCTAGTTGGTGTATGCCCGGAGTTGCCTAATTGGAAGCCTTGCATGTTCATTGGCAACAACATATGAATGTCGTAGAAGGGCCCGACAATGAAAAGTGATGATGCAGGTGATGTGGAGGATGGAATTTGGTGCTATATGGTGGAGTTGAAGACCATAAAAGTGGAGGAGGGTGCGGAAGAAATAATGGATCGGGAATCCTAAGCCATGTTGGAGATGAGAGACAAAGCATACCCATTCACCGTTGCAGGGATGAAGAACCCATATAGGGTAGGACTCGCCATCCCTGTCGACCAAGGACGAACGGGATGCGCCGAGGCTGGCAGGTATCCAGCCAAAGATAGTTGGTCTAGTTGTTCTTGCGTCACCGTGGTGGATCTCCCCCTGCCCCGTATCTGGGAGGCGGCCGGAGGCTCCATTGCCGGCTTCTTGCTAGCGTTCAAAGACTTTGCTGCATGGCCAACCATAGTCAGAGGAGTGAAAGGGCAAGTGCTTTGGCTCAGGCTTGTGGAAAGAACTTGGGCAAAAAAGCTCGAGGAAGACGATTAAGGTTGGGAAGAATGAGAGCGTAAAACTCTGCTTTTCCTTGCCTCTTGGATCTTATTGGCAAGGTAAAGCATGAAACAGCGGTAAATTATCATGCTGCGTGGTAGTATTTCCCTCATTTTCATGCAGGGGGGGGGGTTGATTAATTACTGTATCGAGGCGCATGATCACTTTCCTGATAACACGTGACAATGGTGAGGCCCTGACCATGTTTGCATGTTATATTGACGGTCTAGACAGAGGCATCTCGCGACCACGTGGGCTGATGGATGGGATCGGTCTCTGCTGTCAGAGACAGGCTAGACCATCATCATAAGCCAAGCGTGGGAATACTTCATGGCTAAGGAATGGCTGCACGGGACATTCCCAACATCTGGAGCTACACGGAAAATAATGATGTAATAGGTGGAAGCCGAGGTAGGCATAAGACCCTTGGGATACAACCAACAATCCAGAAATGGGCTATGAAAGGAATCATTGAACCAGTTTTCAAAACCTACGACCGAAGATAAAGATATGATTGGAAGAATTGAGGTGTGTCCAACTTGAAGACCAATCCAAGGGCTACTGATGGTGTCCCGGATGGAGGGGGGCTCTCACCACATCATCTCCCATCTTGGTGGGCTGAGCCGAGGACCCACGTGTCATATCACCAGTGGTCCATATCAAGGCGGCCCATGGTGTATGAAAGGAAGATTCCCGGAGACTTGACATACACTCCAAGATATTAGAAGTCATCTGCAACATATTATCCTTATACTTAACCAACTAGGATGTAACCCTAGCCCCAGTACCCATATAAATCTAGGGATAGGGCTCATAGACAACACACAACAATATCAGGGGTAAATCCACTCTACTATGTACTCCATCCAAAAGCAATAAAATACAAGCATGTCGGCATTCTGGGAACGGGGGTCCCCACAATTGCCCGCATGCAGCCCACGGCGTGGCTTTGCTGGCAGGCATGTACGGCCCATCTTCATCAACAAGGAATCAAGACCCTCGCGAGGGGCCAAGCCTCGTGAGGCGGACAACACAAGACCTCCTCAGGAGCGGCCTCACCAGGCTGGCTCATGAGGGGCGGGGAGTTCAAGGCCGGGAAAACCTCGCGAGGTTCGCGTGACGTAAGCCATGACGATCGAGACCAGGCGGGCGCCAGCGCGCGCAGCGTCCTTGTTTGCTCTTCGGTGCTAAGGGGGCAAGCATAGGCGCGGAGTACTGAGGCATCAAGCAAAGGTTGCCATATTGGTGCAACGAGACCAAGACCATAAGGATGGCAAGACGGAGGTCACCGTGGAGCCCAAGACAGCGTCACCACCAGAGCCTTTGGTAGGCGAAGACTGCTTTTGTCAGGGTAGCTTGTACTAGTTGTCCCATTTCGAATTGGCCGTTGTTGGCTCCCTTCCCGCTCAATCTTTGGGGAGAGGACCATGGCCTCTATAAATAGGATTAGCCACTACAGTAGGAGGCAGCTCGTCTCGGATCCACTCCGAACAACAACCAGTTCGCCAAGCACAAGAACACCTCAGCCTCAGGAGGCTGTTCTTCCCTCTGTACTATTCGTCCTCAGCCCAAGAGGCAATCCACCACCACCACACTGGAGTAGGGTATTACACCACAACGGTGGGCCGAACCAGTATAAATCTTGTGTCCTTTGTGTCGCGAGTTCGTCGAGTTAGTTCATGAGATCTTAGCTAAGTTAGGACGCAGATCAATAGGGGGGAGATCTTCGCGCGCACCCCAGTGTTTGAACCTTAAGGATTTTGCCGGAACCCGTGATCCGACATTTGGCGCGCCAGGTAGGGGTGCGCCGGAGTATTCCTTCCGTCGGCTCGCGCTCCACCATCTCCACGCCCGCTCCCCATGGCGGACGCCCCTCCAGCTGGATCTATCGGTGCCCATGGCGGCGCTTGGGGGCTCTGAGCCCTTGCCCCCGCCTTGTGGCAGGTGCAGTGGCCACCCAAGTTCAAGCCAGAGATGCCGCCACGCTACGATGGCGCGGCGGACCCGTCGGCTTTCCTGCTAGCATACGAGGAGGTCATCCTGGAAGCCGGGGGCGACGACAAGATCATGGCCAACTGGTTCCCGATGGCCCTTGTGGGCGCGCCGCGCGCCTGGCTCCTCCACTTGCCGGAGTCTTCTGTCGCCACCTGGGAGGAGCTGCGTAGCCTCTTCGTCACATGCTTCGGGGAACCGGCAGCCCCTGTCATCACAGCTCTTCTCGGCGGTTCGCAAGCAACACCCTCAGATCGACACGTCAAGTCGTACCTTCGCCAGTCGGCGTCGCTTCCAAGCGCTCGGGGGCTCCGCCCGGCTGGGCCGCGCCTGAGGCCAACCTCACCTTCGGCTCGGAGGACCATCCCACCTCCACCATCGGTTTGGGTGCGCTCCCGATGTTGTGCACACCCACCATCTGCCACGTATCCATCACCAAGACACTCGTGGACGGCGGTGCCGGCCTCAATGTGCTCTCCGTCGAGGCCTTCAGCCTCCTTCACGTACCGTTCGAGCGACTCCGCCCCAGCAAGCCCTTCTTGGGAGTTGGCGGGGGCCCCGCCCGCTCCCTTGGGTAGATCCGCCTCCCCGTGACCTTCGGCACGCGCGACAACTACCGCACTGAGCTCATCGACTTCGACATCGCCTGCATTGGCCTCCCATACAATGCCATCCTCGGGTACCCAGCTCTGGCCCAGTTCATGGCGGCAACCCATCCTACTTAAAATCTCATGAAGATGCCGGGAGCTAGGGTGTCCTCACCATCAAGGGGGGTGCCATGGAGGCCCTGGCGGTGCTCAAGCTTGCCCTCAAGGCCACCGCGATAGCACGACCCACCGACGCGTATACCTCCAAGGCCAAGGGAGCCGTACCAACCAAGAAGAAGCAGTTCTTCACTCAGGCCAATGCAGAAACCAAGCAAGTGTTGGTCGAGGAGGACGGGTCCTCAGGGGCAACCTTTACCATAGGTGCCAACCTCGAGCCTGCTCAGGAAGAGGCGCTAGTGAAGTTTTTGCATGCAAACAAGTGAGTGTTCACCTGGGAGTCCGATCAGCTGGTAGGGGTCCCAAGAGAGGTAATAGAGCACCACCTGAAGGTGTGCCCCAACGTACGCCCTGTGAAGCAGAAGGCAAGGCGGCAGTCCACGGAGAAGCAAGCTTTCATCGTCCAAGAAACTCGCAAGTTGGAGGCTGCGGGTGTCATACGCGAAGTTCGGTGCCCCGAGTGGCTGGCGAGCCCCATCATCGTCCCCAAGAAAGGTGGGAAGGAGCGGATGTGCGTCGACTTCACAAACCTCAACAAGGCGTGCCCCCAAGATCTGTTCCCGCTTCCACATATCGAATAGATCGTTGACTCCACCGCCGAGTGCGACTTGATATGCTTCCTGGATGCATTCTCAGGTTATCACCAGATCAAGATGGCGGTAGAAGATGTGGAGAAGACGGCCTTCCTGACCCCGTGTGGGGTGTACTGCTACACCTGCATGCCGTTCGGGCTGCACAACGCGGACGCAGCCTTCCAGCGACTCATGCACATCGCCTTAGGGCAACAGCCTAGGAGAAACGCTGAAGCCTACGTCAACGACATCGTGGTAAAGTCTCGGGAGGCGGGAACCTTGATCCAGGACCTAGATGAGACCTTTGGAAGCCTTCGCCAGGTGGACTTGCGGCTCAATCCGGAGAAATGCGTATTTGGTGTCCCTTCCGGCAGGCTGCTGGGTTTCTTGGTGTCCCATAGGGGGATCGAAGCCAACCCAGAGAAGGTGAAGGCCATTGAAGACATGAGTCCACCATAGACCCTCAAGGAAATGCAGAAGTTGGCTGGTCGGGTGACTGCGTTAGGGCGCTTCATCCCCAAGCTGGGAGAGCGCGCCCTACCCTTCTTCAAGCTGATGAAAAAGAAGGGCCCGTTCGAGTGGACCCCGGAGGCCGACCAAGCTTTTCAAGACCTCAAGAGATACCTGACCAGCCCTCTAGTGATGGTGGCGCCACGACTCGCGAGCCCCTAGTGCTCTATCTTGTTGCCACCCCGTACTCAGCGAGCGCGGCCCTGGTGGCGGTTCGGGAAGAGCACCAAGCCAAGGGTGCATCGCGCCGCGCCATGCCTCCAGCAGAGACGACGCAGGACCAGAAGGGCACCAGAAGGGCCAAGCAGCAACAGCAGAGGATCAGGCTCAGCGGGACGACGCCCTCAAACTCGCGAAGACTTCGGCGCGCGACCAGGCATCGGGGGCTCTACCACCTCAGGAGACACCCCAGCTTCCAGAAGACGCAAACCTCGTCAGCACGCCTACTGTCGTCGAGCACCCGATATACTTCGTCAGCCCGGTGTTGCGGGACGCAAGAGCACAGTACCCCATGCCTCAGAAGCTCCTGCTCGCACTCCTAGTGGCCTCGCGAAAGTTGCGGCACTACTTCCAGGGCCACCCCATCAAGATCGTGTCAGCTTACTCATTGGAGAGAGTGCTCAGGAGCCCCAACTCTGCTAAAAGAGTCGCTGAATGGAACATCGAGTTGCAAGCATTCCAGCTGGAGTTCAGTACTACCAGGGTCATCAAGGGGGCCGCGCTCGCTGATTTTGTGGCAGAATGGACAGACGCCCCGGTGCTTGAAGAAGGCGAAGACCGGTCCCTCTCGCTGGGAAGCGAGGCGCTTGACGGCTGGGTCATGTATTTCGATGGTGCCTTCGTGCACCAGGGCGCGGGGGCTAGAGCAGTACACATCTCGCCCACTCAGGACAAGCTCTACTACGCTGTGCAGCTCTGCTTCCAGCAGGGCGAGAAGGTCTCCAATAACATTGTAGAATATGAGGGCCTCATAGCCGGCCTGAAGGCTGCGGCGGCGCTTGGGGTGAAGCGTCTCACTATCAGGGGCGACTCACAGCTCCTCGTCAACTTCTCCAACAAGGTATACGAGCTGAAGGACGGGCACATGGAAGCATACCTCGCGGAGGTGCGCAAGATGGAGAAGCAATTCCTGGGCCTGGAGTTGCAGCACGTGCCCCGCGGCACCAACAAGGAAGTAGACAACATCGCCAGGAGAGCATCCAAGCGACAGCCCCAGGAGCCTGGCGTCTTCGAGGAGAGGCTCTTCAAGCCACCAGCAACGCTGCCGCTTTCAAGAACAACTCAGCCTCAGGAGGAACTCCCGCAGCCGCCAGCCTTAGGAGCCCAGCCTGTGGCCCGACCTCACGAGCGCGCCTACTCCTGGCGCTCGAGCCCCAGGAGGAATGCTGGACCAAGGAATTCAAGGAATACCTGATGCAAGGGACGTTGCCACAGAAGGAGGAGGACACGGAGCGCGTGGCCCGTCAGGCCACGACATACTGCATGCAGGACAGTGAGTTATACAGAAAGCGACCAAATGACGTTACATAGTGTTGTATCTCTAGGGAACAGGGGAAAGAGCTGATAGCTGACATACACGGCGGAGACTGTGGGCACCACTCGTCATCGCGAACCCTCGTCGGCAAGGCATTCTGAAGTGGATTCTACTGGCCTACGACGCTCAACGACGCGGCCGGGCTGGTGAAGTCCTGCGAGGCCTACCAATTCCACGCCAAGTAGATCCATCAGCCAGCTCAGGGCCTCCAGACCATCCCACTCTCATGGCCGTTTGCAGTCTGGGGGCTGGATATTCTGGGCCCGTTCCCTCGTGCGCCAGGGGGCTATCGATACCTCTACGTCGCCATCGACAAGTTCACCAAGTGGCCGGAGGTTGAATCCGTCCGCGCCATCCCAGCTAGCTCTGCAGTCAAGTTCATCAGGGGCCTCGTGAGCCATTTTGGGGTCCCCAAACGCATCATCACCGATAACGGCTCGCAGTTCACTAGTAATCTCTTCAAGTCATATTGTGCTAACCTTGGAACGCAGATCTGCTACGCCTCAGTAGCGCACCCCAGGAGCAATGGCCAGGCCGAATGCGCCAACGCGGAGGTCCTGAAGGGCCTCAAGACCAGGACCTTCAAGAAGAAGCTCGAGGTCTACGGCAGGGGCTGGCACGACGAGCTCCAGTCTGTGTTGTGGTCGATCCGCACCACCGCCACCAAGGCAACGGGCGAAACCCCGTTCTTCCTTGTCGATGGAGCAGAAGCAGTCCTCCCTCATGAGGTCGAGCATCGCTCCGCACGGGTCCTGGCGTTTGATGAGATGTAGCAGGACGCCATGCGGTGGATGGACCTCGTGCTGGGGAAGGAACGACACTGTGAAGCTGCACTACGGGCGGCAAGATACCAGCAGGCGCTGCGGCGGTACCACTGCCGCAGCATTCGCTCTAGGACTCTTGAGGTGCGTGACCTCGTCCTGAGGCGGGTGCTCTCTAGGGAGGGGCTGCATAAGCTCTCGCCCATGTGGGAGGGCCCGTTCAAGATCGTCCGTGTCTCCAGGCCTGGTGTCGCGTGCCTGGAGACACAGGACGGGGTACCCATCCAGAACGCCTAGAACATCCAACGCCTCCGGAAGTTCTACCTGTGAAGAAAGGCCTAGTGCTTGTGAAGAAGGCCCGGTGCCTATGAAGAAAGGCCTAGTGCCTGTGAAGCAAGGCCCCGTGCCTATGAAGAATCGCCGCCCGTGACACTCTCACGTAATAATGAGTGGGGCTGTACACGCCCCGGAGCCTCAGGAGAGCCGCCCTTGGGCCTCGGGGGCTCCCTCCCTTGCCGAGTGGCAGCACTTAGCTCCGTGCTGGTGAGAAGGAGCGAAGACTAGACTAGGTGCAGGACGCGGCTTTTCATTTGCTTTCCGAAGTTGGTTCACCTCTCTTTTAATTGAAATTTGCTTTCTGGTATCTCTTGTTGGTCCCGTTTTTTTGCTTTCTGCCTCTGTTTCTGCCTTCGCCTCTTTGGTCGACCCGAAATCTCCCTCGCGTCCCTCACGAGGGGGATGAAGAGGTACCTTCGTGAGCTTCCTCCTTCTGTCTTTTTGCGAGGCACCCTCGTTCGAGCCCACAAGCTGGCACACCTCTCCTAATCTGTGCCCCATGGGTATCGCAATGCGAAGCACTGAGTCAAGGCCAGCGACACCTATAACCAAGCCCCGGGTGAGTGATAAACCTCTTAACGAATTTTTTGCAGTTCCTAAGCGCATATCAGGTCAAGGAGGCCTCGACAAGCACTAGGAAGTAAGCGCCTCATGAGGAGGAGGCCACTCAAAACAAGTCGAGCTAAGTTATACCTACATAAAATGACGATGTTGCGACACGGCACAGGGACGACAAACATAACATAACGATTGAGATCATAGTTCGATACACGCCCCTCCGGGGCCCATTCTGGTTTTTTTATGATGCAGGAAGGAAAAGAAGAATAAAATGGAAGCGGCGCCTACAGCGGTTCACGGGCGCAGGCCCCAGCGCCCTCCTGAGCTCAGCCGGACCCCTCCTTGCGCTTCACGGAGGAGTGGCGACGAGACAACCCTCCACCGTCTTCGAAGCGGGCACGGCGGCGTGGTAGCTGGTCGTAGCCGCCATGTCGCTGGGGGAAGAGCTGCCATAGCCGGACGAGACGCGGTCGGCGCCAAGGGCGGGTTCGCCCCCATCCTCGTCGCGGCCGTCGCCAAGGCCGAGCACCTCCTCGCCGTCGTTCACCACGGGGCAGCACCCGACGCGGCGACCATCTTCCCCAAACGCCCTCACATAGAGGGTCGCTTCGCCGTCGTACTTGATGTGAAGGGTGCACCGCCTGCCTAGGCCGCGCGCGCGGGCGAACATCTGCCAACCACGGGCCAGAGCTACATTGCCCGCGGTGGAGACCTCGACCGCAACCCAGGAAGCCCTGTTGCAACAGCCGTCCGCCTGTAGCCAAAGCCCGCCAGGACCTGAGTCCGTCAGCTCGTCGGTGAAGAAGCGCGGGAGATGAAGCCAGTTGCCGACCGGATTCTCCGACCAGACGACGAACTCCGGTAGCGTCTCCGCCGAGTGGAAGCATGGCCGGGGAGGCCGCGCGACCACGGCACATCTCCCTTCATCAACGAGACTGCCACAACCGGAATGACCCCTACCCCACGAAGCGGCACCACCAAGGCCACGCGGAACCGCGGCGGGGGTTGCAGTGTGCTTGCGGGGACGTCCGCGTCCACGCTTGGGCACCGGAGAGCCGGGCCCCTCGTGAGGGGCCTTCCCCTTCTCCACGGCGGTGAACCTCCTCGACGGCGACATTGGTGGCAGGAAAGGAGCAAGGAAGGAGAAGAAGTGTAAGAGGAAGAGGAAGGATGGGCGACGGGGGCTCCGCCCCCTCCCATTTATACCAGGAGAAGGCCAACCATCACCCCCCACGATCACAGGTAATGATAGTTTCCACTGCATGTCACAGGGACTTGTCACGTCGGGCAGTTGCCGAGGCAGCGTGGGGAAACGAAGACGCCCACGTTCAATGAACCGCCATGCGTCGACCGAGGCTACAGGCTATGGGGGCCCGCGACACTCCGCACTTGGCCCTTGGCTTCGCCTCGAAGCCAAGCCCGAGCGTGCCTTGGGCCCGGGGGCTACTGTCGGCCTTCTGGGAACGGGGGTCCCCAGACTTGCCCGCATGCGGCCCATGACGTGGCTTTGCAGGCAGTCCTATACGGGCCATCTTCATCAACAAGGAATCAAGACCCTCGCGAGGGGCCAAGCCTCGCGAGGCGGACGACACAAGACCTCCTCAGGAGCGGCCTCACCAGGATGGCTCACGAGGGGCGGAGAGTTCAAGGCCGGGCAAACCTCGCGAGGTTCACGTGACGTCAGCCATGATGATCGAGACCAGGCGGGCGCTAGGTGGGCGGCAGCGCGTGCAGCGTCCTTGTTTCCTCTTTTGTGCTAAGGGGGCAAGCGCAGTTGCGAAGTACCGAGGCATCAAGCAAAGGTTGCCATATTGGTGCAACGAGACCAACACCAGAAGGACGGCAAGACGGAGGTCACCGTGGAGCCCAAGATGGCGTCACCACCAGAGCCTTTGGCAGGCGAAGACTGCTTTTGTCAAGGTAGCTTGTACTAGCTGTCACCTTTCAAATTGGCCGTTGGTGGCTCCCTTCCCACTCAATATTTGGGGAGAGGACCATGGCCTCTATAAATAGGATAGCCACCACATAGGAGGCAACTCGTCTCGGATCCGCCCCGAACAATAACCAGTTCGCCAAACACAAGAACACCTCAACCTCAGGAGGCTGTTCTTCCCCTTGTACTGTTCATCCTCAGCCCAAGAGGCAATCCACTACCACCACACTGGAGTAGGGTATTACACCACAATGGTGGCCCGAACCAGTATAAATCTTGTGTCCTTTGTGTTGCGAGTTCGTCGAGTTAGTTCGTGAGATCTTAGCTAAGTTAGGACGCAGATCGATAGGGGGAGATCTTCGCGCGCACCCCCGTGTTTGAACCTTAAGGGTTTTGCCGGAACCCATGATCCGACAAAGCAAGACATATAGTTTTATATCTTTGGAACATCCCGAACCTGGGTAAAACTTGTATGCTTCTTACCTTGTCTCAAGACCCTTAGTTCGGCTCCCCTACCCAAGATCTGCCGAATTTAGTTCCTCCGGTTATCGCTGATGCCTCCAAGGTGGCTCGTCGGTGCTAAATATCACCACTAATGCCTGACGGCTGGCAAGACACCAATCAAAAATGAGTGCCAGTGCTATTCGCGCCTGTAGTGATGATGCACTTGTGAAAAATAAAACTTGGCATTTGGTACCATCCCGAGAAGGTAAATTTTCACTTGATTGTAAGTGGGTGTACTGAATAAAAATATAGCAGATAGAACCACAAACGGGTATAAGGCCATACTATTCGCCAAAGGTTTCAAACATAGATATGGGATTATAAAGATGTTTTTAGTCATGTTTTTAAAAGTGCAAGTATATGCTCTGGTTTTGGCTATTGATGTTTCTAGGGGCAGGACTTCAAGACAACTAGAAGTTTAGAACACATTTCTTCGTGGTGTTCTAGAGAAGGAATTTTACATGAGGCAACCACCAAGCTTTGAAGGTTAAAAAAATGCACCATATCATGTGCGCAAACTTGGCAAAGCCATTATGGTCTGAGCAAGCTCCCATGTCATGGTATTGTCGTTTGAGCTCTAAGCTAAACAATCTTGGCTTTGAATTATCTAAGTCTAGTACATCCCTATTCATTTACAATAAGCTAGGCATCACTACTTTTGTGCTCATTTATGTGAATGATATAATTGTCACCAGTTCTTCACAAAGTGCCATCACTGCATTATTGAAGAACTTGAGATCTGACTTTGCTCTCAAGGATTTGGGAGATCTTCACTACTTCTTAGGAATTGATGTGAAGAAATACATGGATGGTATAACCTTATCATGGGGAAAATATGTAATAAATGTGCTAAGAAGGGGCGGTTTGGAAGGCTACAAGCCATCACCTACCCCTCTCTCCATTTAGAAAAAAATATGTGCATGAAGGGGAACCTTTGGGACCGGAACACAGTACAAGATATAGAAGCATTGTAAGGGCGCTTTAGTACCTGGCTTTGTCAAGGCCCGCCATTGCATTCTCTATTAACAAAACTAGCCAGTTCTTGCCAAATGTATTTCCAGTACATTAAGCATACATATAGTGTCAGATTAATCTTTAGTAGATCTTCATCTACACTAGTGAGAGCATTCACAAATGCTAACTAGGCTGGATGCATTGATAATAAAAGCTCTACATGAAAGTTTCAAATTTTCTTTGGGATAGATTTGTAGGCTAATAGAGCAGGAAACAAAAAATTTCCATACTACATACATGCCCAGGGCCACTATAAAGATGCACACAAGGTTTGATATGATCATTACCAACTTGTAGCAGTAGCAGAAGGATAGTTGGTGAAGATCATCGATGCAAGCTCCCGCATCTAGGATTTTACAAGCTCTCAACCGTGACAATATTTCCTCCTCCTAACAGCCCCTCAAACAGAAGATTGAAGATATTATCTCTCTACTGGGTTACACACATACGCATCACCCATTCAGAATCTCTTCACCGTCCAGAACTAATATGTAGCGATCTGACCTCAGACAGTCAAATCTCTGTGCATAAGTGTCATCCCTGGATCGGCAATGCTGACACACATAGTACTTCGAAGGATTTATAACAGAGTAGAAATCACACACTTATTACACCGATAGTCTCAAGAGAGAACTTAATACAATGATATGGCTTAAGGCCATCTAAATATGATAACAGCGGAAGTCTTGGAACATAAAGCGAGTCCATCAGCTCCAACGGCATAGCTGAGTGCACGACAAATGACCTAGCGCACCTTACTCTTCATCTGAAAAGTCTTCAACATGATATGTTGCAGCCCGAAACGGGTCAACACATGGAATATGCTGGCAAGATAACACAATAGAGCAACGAACAAGTAAATGCTATCACTACATGCATATATGGCTGGTGGAGGCTCTAAGTTTAAATTTCGCATAAAGCTAATTTTTCCCTACAACAAAGGACTATATTTTATTTAACTACAAAGTTTCTAGAAAACATTGAGAATGGTAACCCCATCTCAATCCCCAAATTAACAGTCACCCAACAAATTATTAATTAAATAGAGTGATGAGATAAACATCATAATCCAAGAACCAGATACTCAAGATGTCCATAACCGGGGACACGGCTAACCATGATTAGTTTGTACACTCTGCAGAGGTTTGTGAACTTTTCCCCACAAGACTCGATCTTCTTCGTTGGATTTCTCACACTACATGGTGTTTGAGAAACGTATGACCGAGACACAGCCTTTCAGAGGCATTAACTCTTTACTCTGGGTAGACAGCTACACCTACTTTCCTCTACATCTGCTAGCCTACCACTGAAAGAGGTCATGCAACATACTCAACTATGCTAGAGCCCATAATAGCTTGTGGCTGCACACGGAAGTTTCTAGCATGAATAATCTTATGATCCTTTTGAGCCTGGGTGGCGAACCATAGGATGATCACACGAGTACCCCGGGATCTCCTAGGACAACACTGGTATAACCCCAGGTGCCTGCAACCAATCCAGCCAGATGTATATTTAAGTAGCCACCTTAAGTTAACCATTAATTTAACAATCTCACACCAATCATGGATCACTCAAACCAAACCACGTCTACGAGCATATCATAGCAATATGAGCATAACGTAGAAGTAACTCCCAAGGTTTGATAATAAAAGAGCAATAGGTTCTACCTCATCATCTACTTCCCAAACCCACATGTTAAGAGATCCTACTCATGCAATATTTGAGGATCGCAGCTAATGCATAAAAACTGGGTAATGAAGAAGTATGATCAAAGTGTTACTTTCCTTGCCGGCGATCCACAAACCCTAGAGACTCGTAGTAGCACGCTTCGTACTCCAGGAATTCTATCGCAAACAAACAATAGCATACATAAGAAATCAAGCATAGATGCAAGGGTAAAACTCAAATAAGAAAAGATTCCAACTGAAAGTTCAACTGAAGAGCTTCGATTTGCAAAAAAAATCAATCGAATCAGAGCTACTGAACAGAAACTACTGTCAAAAGAACTTCGAATTCAAATCTACTTGAAACCAAATTTTAAATTATCAAAATCATGTTCAAGTTGATTAATTGGAAAGAGGGGTTCGAGATGAAGATTTTGGCGTTGGTTTCACTGGATTTGGACGAACGGTTAAAAAGTTGTGAGGATTTGAAGATCAGGGGCTAATCTATGATAAAATAATCACGGATAGGTCCTTGGCCTAAAATAAAATAAAAAGAAAAAGCTACGGCACGAACGTTCGCTAACAGAGGCAAACGAACGAATTCATTCATTAAAACGAACTAACAAATGAACGTTCGTAAAGTAATCTAAATCGAGAAAACCGAACCGATCTAAAAAACCAATCTAGTGTTTAAAAAATGAACGGTTTATACCAAAAACCGAAAAAAAAACGGCGACGACGAAATCAACAGCGGCGGCGGGATTCCGGCGG
This sequence comes from Triticum urartu, assembly GCF_003073215.2. Lineage (NCBI taxonomy): Eukaryota > Viridiplantae > Streptophyta > Magnoliopsida > Poales > Poaceae > Triticum > Triticum urartu. The sequence goes on from NC_053023.1 coordinate 315,491,762, forward strand.
GCGGTGGCAGCTCCAGCGCGGGTCAGCGGGGCGGCGGGCAACGGCGTGGGCGACGGCGGTGCGACGCGGGGCGGCGGCGGCAGCAGCGACACGGGGAGGCGACAGATGCGGCGGCGGCTTGGGACGAGGAGGAGAGGGCGGCGGGGTGGCGGTATTTAAGGGAAGGGGGCGCGGTGACTTGGGGCAGGGGGCGCGTAGCGCGGCTCGGAGGCGGACTCCGGCCGGTGTCCGACGCGGGCACGGCGGCGGAGGCGGTGGCGCAGCGGGCCGGCTGGGCCTTCGGCCCAGTGCGGTCCGGGATTATTATTTTTTAATAAAATAAATTCCGCCGAAAGGACAAATCCTAAATAAATATAAAAACAAATTCTAAAAATTCCAAAACGATTTCGCCGTCTAAATAAAATATTTAGCACAAAGTGAACATTTTTGTGGCCTAAAAATGCATATTTTTCTAATTCAAATAAAATAGCAATAAAACCAAATAAAACTATTTATTTCATGTTAATATTTTTCCTCCAACATTTCTTTTTATTTTAGAGAAGTCATTTTATCTCCTCTCTTTTATTTTTAATATTGGAAATATTTTGGAGAGAAAAATAAGTAAAACTAAAATGATCCTCTTTTCAAATTTGAGAAAAATTCGAATATGAAAATAAACGAAATCCCCAACTCTCTCCGTGGGTCCTTGAGTTGCTTAGAATTTCTAGGATTAAAACCAAAATGCAAATAAAATATGATATGCATATGATGACCTATGTATAGCATTCCAAATTGAAAATTTGGGATGTTACAAACCTACCCCCCTTAAGATGAATCTCGCCCTCGAGATTCGGGTTGGCTAGAAAATAGGTGTGGGTGGTCTTTCTGTAAGTCTTCCTCTCGTTCCCAGGTGGCTTCTTCCTCGGTATGGTGGCTCCATTGAACTTTGCAAAACTTGATAATCTTGTTGCGTGTGACTCGGCTTGCAAACTCGAGAATCTTGACAGGTTTCTCCTCGTAGGTTACATCACTATCCAACTGAATTGCTTCTAGGGGCACTGTATCTCTCAAAGGAATATCGGCCATCTCTGCATGACATTTCTTCAACTGGGAAACATGAAACACATCATGAACTCCTGACAGTCCTTCGGGTAATTCCAACTTGTAGGCCACTTCTCCCATACGTTCCCAAACTCGGTATGGTCCTACAAATCTCGGGGCTAACTTTCCCTTGACTCCAAAGCGTTTAACTCCTCGCAGAGGTGACACATGTCGATATGCTCTATCTCCGATTTCATAAACTACCTCCTTGCGTTTTGAGTCTGCATAACTCTTCTGCCTAGACTGAGCTACCTTCAGTCTATCGTGAATCAACTTGACCTTCTATTGTGAATCTTTGATCAAATCTGGTCCAAACAACTGACAGTCTCCAACTTCATCCCACATCAATAGTGTCCTGCACCTCCTTCCATACAAAGCTTCAAAAAGTGCCATCTTCAAACTAGCCTAGTAGCTGTTGTTGTATGAGAACTCTGCGTAAGGCAAATTATCATCCCAACTACATCCATAATCTAGCGCACAAGCTCTCAACATGTCCTCCAGAATCTGATTAACTCTCTCGGTTTGTCCATCTATCTGCGGATGAAAGGTTGTACTAAACTCTAGCCTGGTACCCAAAGTCTGGTGCAGCTGATGCCAAAACTTTGAAGTAAACTATGTCCCTCTATCTGATACGATCGTCCTCAGAACTCCATGCAGACATATGATCCTAGTCATATATATCTTGGCCAACTTCGCACTTGTATACGTGATTTTCACTTGGATAATGTGAGCCAGTTTGGTTAAATGATCCACTACTACCCAAATAGAATCATATCCTGACCGGGTCCTGGGTAATCCGATGATGAAATCCATGCCAAGCTTGTCCCACTTCCATTCGGGTATCGGCATAGGCTGCAGTAATCCTGCTGGCTTCTGATGTTCTGCCTTCACTCTTTGACATACATCACATACGGCCCCATACTCGGCAATATCCTTCTTCATACCATTCCACCAAAAACGCTCCTTCAAATCCAAATAAATCTTGGTGTTTCCGGGGTGTATCGAGTATGGTGAGTCATGAGCTTCCTGGAGTATTAACTTCTTGATCTCCGCATTATTGGGTACATAAACACGGTCCTCAAACCACAAAGTGCCGTGCTCATCCTCACAAAAACCTTTGGCTTTTCCTTTGCTCATTTTCTCCTTTATCTCAGCAATTTCCTTATCATCCTTCTGAGCTTCTCGAATCTTTCCCAATAATGTTGACTGAACCTCCAACGCTGCGACAAAACCTCTAGGGACTATCTCCAAACGAAGCTCCCTGAGATCTTTGGCTAACTCCTTTGGTAATCCTCCGCTTAGAAGGGTATTGGCATAACTCTTTCGGCTCAAATCGTCTGCTACGACATTGGCCTTGCCTGGATGATAGTGCAACTTCATATCATAATCCTTTATAAGCTCCAACCATCTCCTTTGCCTGAGATTCAGCTCCTTCTGTGTGAAAATGTACTTCAAACTCTTATGATCCGTGTACACATCACATCAATTTCCAATAAGAAAGTGTCTCCAAGTCTTGAGTGCATGAACTACAGCTGCTAACTCCAAGTCATGCGTGGCATAATTCAACTCATGCGGTCGAAGCTAACGTGAGGCATATGAAGCAACTGTACCGTCTTGCATAAGAACACCTCCAAGTCCTAAGCGAGAAGTGTCGCAATACACTTGGAAATCCTTGCATATATCCGGCAGAATTAGCACTGGGGCTGTAACCAAACATTTTTTCAACTCCTGAAAACTTGCCTCTGTCCATTTGAATTTGGTGTCCTTCTTCAACAACTCCGTCATAGGCTTCGCAATCTTGGAAAAATTCTCAATGAATCTCCGATAGTATCCCGTGAGTCCCAGAAAACTATGGATCTCTCCTACTGAGGTGGGTGCTAGCCAATAAGTGACTTACTGAACCTTGGTAGGGTCTACTTCTATACCTTCTCCTGATATAACATGTCCAAGAAATCCCACTTCCTTCAACCAAAACTCATATTTGATGAACTTAGCATACAACTGATGTTCCCTGAGCTTCTCGAGAACTAAACGCAGATGCTCTTTGTGCTCCTCTTCATTCTTTGAGTATACTAAAATATCATCAATGAACACCACAATAAACTTATCCAAGAACTCCATGAACACCTTATTCATCATAGTCATGAAATAGGGTGGGGCGTTGGTCAACCCAAATGACATAACCATATACTCATATAGCCCGTACCTTGTGGTAAAGGCTGTCTTAGGTATATCCTGTTCTCGGAACTTCAGCTGGTGTTATCCTGATCGTAGTTCGATCTTGAAGAATACTTTAGCTCCTTGCAGCTGGTCAAACAAATCATTGATCATTGGCAGTGGGTACTTGTTCTTGATCATTACTTCATTCAATGCACGATAATCAACAACCATTCTCAAAGATCCATCCTTCTTCTCAACCAGGAGCACTGGGGCTCCCCATGGTGATGAACTTCGTCGAATGTAACCTTTCTCCAATAACTCCTTAATCTGCTTCTTAATCTCCTCCAGATCATTTGCGGGCATCTGATATGGTCTCTTTGATATCGGTCCGGTGCCTGGTAATAGCTCTATCAAAAACTCAATGTCTCGATCTGGCGGCATGCCTGGTAATTCCTCTAGGAATACATCTGGATAATCCTTTACTGCAGACACTTCCTCCTGAACAACTCCTGAGAGGGAATTTACTTGGGTCCTCCTAGGCACATGCCTAGATACATACTTAATCCTTTTTCCCTCCGGGGTGGTGAGCAGAATTGACTTACTGGCGCAATCGATGTTTCCTCCAAACATGGATAGCCAATCCATTCCTAGTATCACATCCAATCCTTGCGACTCTAGAATTATTAAGTCTGAGGGGAAAACATGCCTACCTATGGTCAATGCACCTGAAAACATCCTTGGCTTGCCATATACTCCGCTCCTGGTGAGCTTACTAACATAGGTGTCCTAAGAACTTTAGTGGGCAACTTGTACTTATCCACAAATCCCCTTGATATGTATAAATGTGATGCACCAGTATAAAAAACAACGATTGCAGTAAATGACTTAACCAAAAACTTACCTATAACTGCATCTAGCTACTCTTCAACCTCTTCCACGTTAACGTGGTTCACTTGTCCCCTGTTGAAAGGGTTGGGCTTCTTCCCAGAGCTTCCATTGCCATTTCCATTCTTTGCTTCAGGACACTCATTGGCATAGTGTCCAGTCTTCCCACACTTGAAACAAGTAATGTGACTTTGGTCCTTCTTAGCGGGTGTGGCTGGGTTAGAGTGGTTCTGGTTGCTGCTTGCTCCATTCCCATTTCCATTCTTGGGGCCACTGTGGTTATGCGACCTTCCTCCATTGTGCGTGTGGCCTCCATGGTTATGGGTGTATCCTCCTGAGTCGGGGTAAAACAAGGCTTCAGCTGAGCTCCTGAATTGTACGTCCCTTGTCCATACTTCCTTTTGCGGCTCTCAATCTACTGTTGCTTCCCTTCAATCATAAGAGCCTTGTCTACCAACTCTTGGTAGTTGTTAAATGTTGCCACCATTAACTGCATACTCATCTCATCATTCAGCCCTTCCATAAACTTCTCCTGCTTTGCGGCATCTGTGGCCACATCATCTGGGGCATAGCGGGCTAACTTACTGAACTCATCCACGTACTGCCTTACAGTACGGTTTCCCTGACATAAGTTGTGAAACTCACGCTTCTTCATGCTCATAGCTCTAGTTGAGACACGTGAAGTGTGGAATGCTTGCTGAAACTGCTCCCAAGTGACATTAGCTATGGGGAAAGTGGATGTGTAATTCTCCCACCATGAGGCTGCGGGTCCATCCAATTGATGTGCGGCAAAATGCACCTTCTCTGCATATGTGCAACCTGCGGTGGTCAACTCCCTTCCAATCCTATGGAGCCAGTCATCAGCAACTATTGGCTCAGTGCTACTGGAAAACACCGGCGGTTGCAACCTCAGAAAACGGGCTAAGTTGTCAACTGGAGGCGGTGGCGGTGGGTTGTTGTTGTTGTTGTTGCCTTGGTTCTGGACTAGCAATTGCATCAAGGCATTCTGCTATTGGATCAACTGAGTGAGCTTCGGTGGGAAGACAAATCCGGGGTCACGTCTCGGAGGCATCTGATGGGTTTAGAGGGGAGACATTAGAATAGAGTTAGGTCTAGTGAGAAAGCACTACCCATATGCACATGAGTCAAACACATTCATATCACACACTCAATCAAACAAGGCCATACAAATGATCTAACTACTGTTACAAAAGTGCTTGGACTACTACTATATACATGGGGGGAATACTACTAATAATATGGTGGTCGACTAGAAATTTTGATCGGTGGAGGACTCCATGATATCCGCTCCAGCTTCGTCTTTGTAGTCATCATCACTACTATCGGGGTCGGAGTCGGTATTGTCTATGATGATGTAGTCCTTAGGATGGTCGTCATCTGCTCCTGGCACGGGGTCTCCCATGAATACAACTAGCTTCCTCTTCAGCTCGTCATTCTTCTCTACTAGTATTGCGATTTCCTCCTCATATCCATCACGTGTAGAGTTGAGTTCCTCTTCTAGCTCCATGTTCCTGGTCATCACCTTCTTCAGGTCTATCATGCTTGCGCACATTTGGTTCTCCTGATGACGAATGTGCTGGTTTAACTCCTGGATGAAAGCTGCAATGGGCCTGTCCCTCCTGGTACTGATCATCTCCCATTGCTCATCTCGGCTCCCACATATCTGGTAGATGGTGTCCTTAAGATCCTTGTGATAAACTTCGCCGATGCGTCCCATGGTGATGTGGGCTGCCATGCTCTTTCCTAGACTCCAGGTTGGTGCATCAAAGGAAAACTCTATGGCCTCAATAACTGGCATGAATGTCCTTCCTGGAACTTGAACTTGAATCATCCAACGCTCCCCTTATGGTAAAGTGGCGGTGTAGGTCCCGGTGAAGCTTGCTATTCCGATGTTCAGGTACCTAGTGACTTCCTTCAAGTGTCGTCCAAAAGGTGTGTCTTCATCCGGTTGTGCAAACTTGTTCCTTGGGTCCGCCATCCTATAGAGTGGAAAAGGGAGAGGAGTCAGAAATGAGTAGAGAAGAGTGACCTATGGCTTAACTTAGTGGTCGTGTCCTACAATCAGCGTGTGCTCTAATACCATCTTGTGCTGATCTGACCTCAGACAGTCAAATCTCTGTGCATAAGTGTCATCCCTGGATCAGTAATGCTGACACACACAGTACTTCAAAGGATTTATAACAGAGTAGCAATCACACACTTATTACATCGATAGTCTCAAGAGAGAACTTAATACAATAATATGGCTTAAGGCCATCTAAATATGATAACAGCGGAAGGCTTGGAAGATAAAGCGAGTCCATCAACTCCAACGGCATAGCTGAGTGCACGACAAATGACCTACTGCACCTTACTCTTTGTCTGAAAAGTCTGCAACATGATATGTTGCAGCCCAAAATGGGTCGGCACATGGAATATGCTGGCAAGATAACACAATAGAGCAATGAACAAGTAAATGCTATCACTACATGCATATATGGCTGGTGGAGGCTCTAAGTTTAAATTTTGCATAAAGCTAATTTTTTCCTACAACAAAGGAATATATTTTATTTAACTACAAAGTTTGTTTAAAACATTGATAATGGTAACCCCATCTCAATCCCCAAATTAATAGTCACCCAAAAAATTATTAATTAAATAGAGTGATGAGATCAACATAATAATCCAAGAACCAGATACTCAAGATGTCCATAACCGGGGACACGGCTAACCATGATTAGTTTGTACACTCTGCAGAGGTTCGCGCACTTTTACCCACAAGACTCGATCTCCTCCATTGGATTTCTTGCACTACATGGTGTTTGAGAAAGGACGACCGAGACACAGTCTTTCACAGGCATTAACTCTTTACTCTGGGTAGACAGTTACACCTACTTTCCCCTACATCTGCTAGCCTACCACTAAAAGAGGTCATGCAACATACTCAACTATGTTAGAGCCCATAATAGCTTGTGGCTGCACACGGAAGTTTCTAGCACGAATAATCCTATGATCCCTTTAAGCCTGGGAGGCGAACCATAGGATGATCACACGGGTACCCCGGCATCTCCTAGGACAACACAGGTATAACCCCAGGTGCCCGCAACCAATCCACCCAGATGTGTATTTAAGTGGCCACCTTAAGTTAACCATTAATTTAACAATCTCACACATGTCATGGATCACTCAAACCAAACCACGTCTACGAACATAGCATAGCAATATGAGCATAACATAGAAGTAACTCCCAAGGTTTGGTAATAAAAGGGCAATAGGTTCTACCACATCATCTACTTCCCAAACCCACATGTTAAGAGATCCTACTCATGCAATGTTTTAGGATCGTAGCTAATGCATAAAAGCTGGGTAATGAAGAAGTATGATCAAAGTGTTATTTGCCTTGCTGACGATCTGCATACCCTAAAGACGCGTAGTAGCACATTTTGCACTCCAGAAATTCTACCGCAAACAAACAATAGCATACATAAGAAATCAAGCATAGGTGCAAGGGTAAAACTCAAATAAGAAAATATCCCAACTGAAAGTTCAACTGAAGAGCTTCGATTCTCAAAAAGAATCAATCGAATCGGAGCTACGGAACTGAAACTACGGTCAAAAGAACTTCGAATTCAAATCTGCTTGAAACCAAATTTTAAATTGTCAAGATCATGTTCAAGTTGATTAATTATAAAGAGGGGTTCGAGACAAAGATTTTGGCGTTGTTTTCACTGGATTTGGATGAACAATTAAAAAGTTACGAGGGTTTGAAGATCAGGGGCTAATCTGCGATAAAATAATCACAAACAAGTCCTTGGCCGAAAATAAAATAAAAAGAAAAAGCTACGGTGCGAACGTTCTCTAAAGAGGCAAATGAACGAATTCGTTCATTAAAACGAAGTAACAAACGAACGTTCGTAAAATAATCTAAACCGAGAAAACCGAACTGATCTAATGTTTTAAAAAAACCGAATGGTTTATACCTAAAACCGAAAAAAAACGGCGGCACGAAGTCAACGGCGGCGGCGGGTGGCGGCGTCTCCGGCGCGGGTCAGCGGGGCGGCGACGGCGGCGCGGGGCGGCGATGGCAGCGGGCGGCGCAGCGGCGCGGGGCGGCGGCGACGCGGCAGCGGCGGTAGATGCGACGGCTGCAGCTTGGGACGAGGAGGAGAGGGTGGTGCAGCGGTGGCAGCAGCGGCGTGAGGCGGCGGCTTGGAACGAGGAGAAGAGGGCGGCAGGGTGGCGGTATTTAAGGGGGGGGGCGCGGTGGCTTGGGGCAGGGGGCGCGCATCGCGTCTCGGAGCCGATCTCCAGCCGGTGTCCACAGCGGAGGCGGTGGCGCAGCGGGCCGGCTGGGCCTTCGGCCCAGTGTGGTCCGGGAATTTTTTCTATAAAATAAATTCCACCAAAAGGAAAAATACTAAATAAATATAAAAATTCTAAAAATTCCGAAAGCAATATTTAGAACAAAGTGAACATTTTTCTGGCCTAAAATTGCAAATTTTGAAAAATGCATATTTTTCTAATTCAAATAAAATAGTAATAAAACCAAATAAAACTATTTATTTGATGTTAATATTTTTCCTCCAATATTTCTTTTTATTTTGGAGAAGTCATTTTATCTCCTCTCTTTTATTTTTAATATTGGAAATATTTTGGAGAGAAAAATAAGTAAAACCAAAATGATCCTCTTTTCAAATTTGAGAAAAATTCAAATATGAAAATAAATGAAATCTCCAACTCTCTCCGTGGGTCCTTGAGTTGCTTAGACTTTCTAGGATCAAAACCAAAATGCAAATAAAATATGATATGCATATGATGACCTATGTATAACATTCCAAACTGAAAATTTGGGATGTTATATAGTTCCTACTAGAGACTAGGTAGCCTTGTGACAGAATGAAACTATTTCGTGGAGGGCGAGAGCGAGAGCGAGAAGGGTAGATCATTACATTCCATTGTTGGTGAACTTGAATTGTGAACGGAGAGATCCTCTCCTCCTCTATTTATAGGGGAAGAAAGGGGTTGGGGAGGCATGATGGTGGCTGCCCAAAGCCCCCCCCCCCCCCCCCCCCCCCCCCCCCCCCCCCCCCCCCCCCCCCCCCCCGCTCACCAACATCAACCCACAAAAGGGGGGAGCTTGCCCACAAGGGCCCCCTCCCTCCTATGGTGCCCTGCCCTGGGGGAGAACCCCAAAGGCCGTCCCTCCACTCAACACTCTGCACACAGGTGGGGGGCTGCTGCCCATAGGGGCCCCGTCCCTACATTTTTCACCAAAAGGTGGATGCCCCCAAAGGGGGCGCCCCACCCAACATGATCCCACAAAAGGGGGATGTTGTCCCCCATGTGAGGGAAGCCCCTGGGAGGTCCTGAAACCTTTCCGACACCCTCTAAAAATTCTGGACGTACACCAAAACATTTGTGGTTTGATAGTTTACTCCAAAACATTTCCGGTTTCTCTGGAACACTTTCGGTTTTCTCTCTGAAACATTTCCAATGTCTCTGAAACTTTTCTGGTGACTTTCTCTCAGGCTGCTAACCTAGTAGTCAGTAGATAGATGACCCTTAAGCATGTGATCATGTAGGTTCCATGAAATATAGACATGACTAGAACTCTTTCCGATCAATGATTAATAGCGCAACCGTGAACATCCATATTGACCCCTGTACTCACACGAATGGATTTTGAGTGAACCTTTAGTTACCATGTGGTATTCTTGTCGGGTAGAGATATGTTACAAATACCTAAGGTGAGAAGTGTCGGTGTCTCCGTGAATCAACAACTTGTTCGCTATGTCAGTTTCCTCGTAACCGATTTTGTTCTCTTTTCTCGTTCTCGCATCCCAACATTCCCATGATCAAATCAGACTGTGCATGGCCAAACGATGATGGATACCATCACACCGAGAGGGCCTAAGAATAGTTCTCCATCAACGAAGGAGCAAATCCCATTCTTCAGATATCAAGTCCCTTGTCATACTTTTTTGTGAAGCCATAAGCTACCGCAATTGCCACGATGTTACGAATGACGTTTGACAAACCCCAAAGTTCATGGAGACATTATGAAGGAATTAGATACTTTCATGGTCTAAGGAATTATGCAAACATTTAACTTTACTGTGTTATCAACCATTAACTTCTGACAAAGTATCTCATAGTAATAACAATCAATCTAGGTCTGTTCAACATAAATGTTCTTCTAATGTTATATCCTCAAAGTTGTCGGCATACTCATGCCCATGATCAGGAAAACGGGACCATCATGCAACACTTGAGCTAGTCCTTAGAGGATAGACTGAAAATCTATTTTATTGTTTATTAGTCCACACATGCACGTGAGTTTCCCTCTGAGCCTCTTGGATATACAAAATTGAGAACTATTGCAAGTATAGCACAAAACATGAACATTAATTACGAACTTGGAGATAAATAATAGCTATTATTATTGCCTCTAGGGCATATCTCCTATATATTCCCACTTGCACTAGTCAATACTCTAGTTTACATGACTTCTTTAACACCAATGACTATCTGGTGCTGCTCATGATTTGTTCATGGTAGAGGCTTTGTCATTGAGTCTGACACGTTCAGATCGGTGTGAACTTTGTGTACTTTCACGACACCCTCATCAACATGATGTTGGATGAGGTGATATTTTCGTGCAATATGTATTGACTTATGGTGGGACCTTGACTCCTTTGCATGAGCCATGGTGACACTATTATCACAATGGATCTCCATGGGTCCATCACACTTGGAACCACACCAATCTCTTCAAGGAACTTCTTGATACAGACTGCCTCCGTGGAGGCTTTTGAAGCCATGACATATTCTGTCTCTGTAGTAGAATCTTCCACAGTGTTCTGGTGGGAACTCTTCCAGCATGCTGCAACATCATTCAAAATGAAGACATAGCCTTATTGAAATTTGAAGTCATCTGGGTCAGTCATGAAGCTTGCATCAGTGTAACCATTTATAATGAGCTCTTCATAACCTCCGAACACAAGGAGCATTTCCTTGGTCTTTCCGGGGTACTTAAGAATACTTTTAATTGTTGCCTAGTGTTCCAATCCTGGATCACTCTGGTACATGTTGCTAACACTTAGCGCATTGGAAACATCTGGTATTGTACATAGTTTAGTGGCATACATGATGGAACCAGCTAAAGAAGCATATGGAACATCATTCATCTATACTCGCTCATCAAGAGTCCAAGGACACTTATTCTTGCTAAGTACTGTGCCAAGCGACATTTGGGAGTAGGCCTTTCTTGGCGTTCTCCACATTAAACCTTTTTAATACATTGTTAATGTACGCGCTTTGGCTAAATGCTATATTAGACGTCTTGATCTATCTCTATAGATTTTAATGCCAAATACATATGCTTCTTCGCCCAAGTCTTTCATTGAAAAACTCTTTTAAATGACTCTTTTATTTCACTGAGAAAAATCATGTCATTTGCAATCAATAATATGTCATCCACATATTAGATTAGAAATTCCTTTTGCGCTCCCACTAAACTTCTTGTAAATACAAGGTTCTTCATCATTCTTGATGAAGGCAAACACTTTGACCACTTCATCAAAACGAATATTCCAGCTCCTTGATGCTTGCTTCAGACCATAAATGGCCCTTTGAAGCTTGCATACCTTTCGAGCATCCTTAGGATCGACAAAACCTTTAGGTTGTATCATGTATACATCCTTGATTTCCATTTAGGAAAGACGTTTTGACATCCATCTGCCATATTTCATAATCGAAATAAGTAGCAATTGCTAGCATTATCCACAGAGACTTGAGTGTGGCCATGGGCGAGAAAGTTGCATCGTAGTCAACTCCTTGAATTTGCCGGAACCACTTCACCACAAGTCAAGCTTTAATATAGTAACATGACATCCTGCAAGTGCACATGGTTGTGGTAGCACTTTCTTATGATAAGTAGAGTGTCAAACCCACAAGGAGCTAATATGAAGGCAACAGAAACCCCGCAAATACGTTGTCATTTCACGAGCCACGTACGCACCCAAATTGGAGTTTAGAAATAATCTACCTAATAAGTTACCAGGAAAACTAGATAAAAGGGATAATTAACTAAATCACTAACAAGAATATAAAAATAGGAATTAAATGACACTGAGTTAGTAAGGACGAAGCTTGAGTAGTAAAGCGTTCTCGAGGGTTCTAGAATCACTACCACTAAAATGAACTATCGTATCCTCTAGTCACTGGTCAAATGCATAAGGGGGCAGAGCCGGGTATAGAACATGTTCTACTCGAAGTAGACTTTGTGCCATGCACGCCACTATCAGTCTTCCCCATAGGGTTACAACTCATGATAATTAAGGGTTTAGCCAGTGGACATGGCCTCTTTAATGGTTCTCCATATCTCCCCTATCAATTGCGATGGCGAGGAATCGAGGCTTTTACCTTCACATCAAATTACCCCAATATCCCCAACCCTTCACAACGATAGTAATATACTTCACGGTGATACGTCCATTTTGCATCATGTTTTTCTCTGTTATTGATAGTGTTTTCATGCAATATAATACTTTGTGAAGTAATTCTAATGTCTTTTCTCTCATAATATGCAAGGTTTACACAAAGAGGGCGAATACCATAGCTGGAAATTTTGGACCTAAACAAGCTATGTCAGAGATACCTATTCTGCACATCTCCAAATGAGCTGAAATTTTACAAAGAATTATTTTGGAATATATAAAAATATTGGAGAAAAGAGATACTGGAGGAGGCCACCCAGGTGCCCACTAGGCACCAGCCCGCACCACCCCCTCCAGGCATGCCCTGGTGGGTAGTGGGGGCCCTGTCCCACCTCCGATGCCCATCTTCTAGTATATAAGGTCTTTTGACCTAGAAAAAATAAGGAGAGGACTTTCGGGACAGAGCGCCGCCGTCTCGAGGCGGAACTTGGGCAGGAGCACTTTTGCTCTCCGGTGGAGCGATTCCGCTGGGGATACTTTCCTCCCAGAGGGGGAAATCGAAGCCATCATCATCACCAACAACCCTCTCATCATGGGAGGGCCAATCTACATCAACATAAAGCACCATCTCATCTCAAAACCCTAGTTCATCTCTTGTGTTCAATCTTTGTATCAAAACCTCATATTGGTACATGTGGGTGACTAGTACTGTTGATTACATCTTGTAGTTGATGCTAGCCGGTTATTTGGTGGAAGATTATATGTTCAGATCTATTATGATATTCAATACCCCTCTGATCTTGAGCATGAATATGCTTTGTGAGTAGTTACTTTTGTTCTTGAGGACATGGGAGAAGTCTTGTCATAAGTAATCTTGTGAATTTGATGTTCGTTCGATATTTTGGTGATATGTATGTTGTGATTCCCTTAGTGGTGTTATGTGAACGTTGACTACATGACACTTCACCATCTTTAGTCCTAAGGGAATGCATTGTGGATTAGTTATTAGATGATGGGTTGCTAGAGTGACAGAAACTTGAACCCTAGTTTATGCGCTATTTTCGTAAGGGGCTGATTTGGATCCATATGTTTAATGCTATGGTTAGATTTTATCTTAATTCTTCTTTCGTAGTTGCAGATGCTTGCGAGAGGGGTTAATCATAAGTGGGAGGCTCGTTCAAGTAATAATAGAACCCAAGCACCGGTCCAACCACATATCAAATTATCAAAGTAGCGAACATGAATCAAACCAACATGATGAAAGTGACTAGATGAAATTCCCGTGTGTCCTCAAGAACGCTTTGCTTACTATAAGTGATTGTTTTGGCCTATCATTTGCTACCAAAAGTATTGGGCTACCTTGCTATACCTATTGTTACTACTGCTATGTGTTACTTGTTACAAATTATCTACCTATCAAACTAACTGTTACCAACAATGTCAGTGCTTGCAGACATTACCTTGCTGAAAACCGCTTGTCATTTCCTTCTGCTCCTCATTGGGTTTGACACTCTTACTTATTGAAAGGACTAGGATTGATCCCCTATACTTTTAGGTAATCACACGACAAGAATGCATAAATGTGAGTGAGCGCTCCTCTCAACATTCGCGAAGGCTACTAACTCAAATCATGAACAGGTAATATTGGATCACATCAAATATCATAAAGGGTTCAACCATATCCCGAGAACTATTACAACTACTCAAACATAAACATGAGGTTAGGGAAAAGTTACATGCCGGCATCAAGCCGGTGAAGGGTGGAGGCATGGCGGCGCGGTGATGATGATGGGGGTGTCGCCGGTGGTGATGATGACGAGGGTGCCGCTGGTGGTGGCGGTGTCGGTGCGATGGCACGTGCATCCTCCTTCTTCCCTTGGTGCTGTCCCTTTTCCTCGAGTGGTGGATCAGCAATGGAGATGGGATGTGATGGTGAATGAGGTGGTGTAGATGATGGAGGCGGTTGCTAGAGTATGGAGGTGCATATAAAGGGCGCCTCCTCGATCTCCTCCATTGATGTGGTGCATCCAAGGGCTCAAGATGAGCCTTATCCTCTCCCAATCCCTTCATTATGAGCCAAGGATCCCGTGGGAAAAATTGGGGACGAAATTGGTGAAGAATCCCGTCTGGAAGGGCAACTTTTGAAGATGTCCGCAGGTCATATGAGCAGCAAAACGACCGGTTGTGGTCGCATGAAACGTCGTCTTTTGTTCTAATCTTCTTCGGTAAAACGGTCACCATTTCTTCATACGAACTCGGAATTTCATGTTCTTGGTCTTGTTGGATTCATAGAAACGAGGCCGGACTATTCCTGGTCTTAGATATTGACTTGGAGCATGAGGGAGTCCTGGACTAAGGGGTCCTCGGGTGTCCAAACAATTTGATATGGGTCGGACTGGTGGGCCGTGAAGATACAAGGCAGAAGACCTTTCCCCGTGTCCGGGTGGGACTCTCCTTGGCATGGATGGCAAGCTTAGCATTCGGATGTATTATTTCCTTTCTTTGTAAATCGACTCTATACAACCCTAGACCCCTCTCGTGTCTATATAAACCAGAGGGTTTAGTCCGTAGAGGCTAAGAACAAATCACATAGGCTAGACATCTAGGGTTTAGCCATTACGATCTCGAGGTAGATCGACTCTTGTAACCCCTATACTCATCAAATACAATCAAGCAGGACGTAGGGTTTTACCTCCATCAAGAGGGCCCGAACCTGGGTAAACATCGTGTCACCCTTGACTCTTGTTTCCTTCGATCCTCGGACGCACAGTTCGGGACCCCCTACTCAAGATCGGCCGGTTTTGACACTGACATTGGTGCTTTCATTGAGAGTTCCACTATGCCGTCAACAGAAGGATCGACGGCTCATTCGATCATCAGCAATGATGCCGTTTCTGGAGAGGCTTTCCTCCTCGGCCAGATTTTCGTGTTCAGCGGCTTCATTATGTGTGCCAACTCGATTGGTCACCTCGAACAGATTGAAAGTTACGCCCCTGGTCATCAGATCAGTTTTCGGAACCTAAATCATGTCGCCGATATCCGAGGAGACTTGATCTTCGAAGGGTTCGCGGCCCCGACCACCGCACTGGCCTTAGAATGGAGCAAACCGCCAGGTCCGAAGATGGGAGTTTGGAGCCCACCGGACTATCCACAGCAAACTGCACTATCGAAGATCCGGAGGCAATTGTTTCCACAGCGAACTCGGAATCAGATCGGGTTCCTCCTATCACTGAAAGGCTGGACTCGCCCTCGGACTCTAGCTCCACGGACTCTCATTCCCTATCCAAACCTCGCTCTTAAACGAGGTGCTGGACTTAATACGATCCCTCGCCATCACAGACGAATCACCTCCGAATTATGCCTAGCCCGGACTAGGGGTTGAAAGCGGGGAATTTTACGCCCCACCCACCACCCACTTCATAGCCATTGTCGAAGATTTAACCGACATGCTGGACTACGCCTCCAAAGACATCGACGGCATGGACGACGATGCCGGAGACGAACAAGGCCAATACCCACCGTTTATCGGACGTTGGACGGCCACCTCCACATATGACGTCTATATGGTGGACACACCCAAAGAGGATGACGGTTATGGCGGGAAGGATTTGGTTGAGGATAAGCCTGCTGAGGCACCTCCAAAAGCGTCGACGTCTGATACGTCTGCAACGTATCTACTTTTCCAAACACTTTTGCCCTTGTTTTGGACTCTAACTTGCATGATTTGAATGGAACTAACCCGGTCTGACGCTGTTTTCAGCAGAACTACCATGGTGTTATTTATGTGCAGGAGCAAACATTCTCGGAATGACCTGAAACTTCACGGAGACACTTTTTAGAAAATAAGAAAAACACCTGCCAAAGATGAAGGCCAGGGGGCCCACCGTCTTGCCACAAGGTTGGGGGGCGCGGCTGCCCCCTAGGGCGCGCCCCCTACCTCGTGGGCCCCCTGTTGCCTCTCCGACTCCAACTCCACCTCCATATATTGAGTTTCGATGAGAAAAAATCAGAGAGAAGAAATCATCGCGTTTTACGATACGGAGCAGCCGCCAAGCCCTAAAACCTCTCGGGAGGGCTGATCTGGAGTCCGTTTGGGGCTCTGGAGAGGGGAATCCGTCGCCATCGTCATCATCAACCATCCTCCATCACCAATTTCATGATGCTCACCACCATGCGTGAGTAATTCCATCGTAGGCTTGCTGGACGGTGATGGGTTGGATGAGATTTATCATGTAATCGAGTTAGTTTTGTTAGGGTTTGATCCCTAGTATCCACTATGTTCTGAGATTGATGTTGCTATGACTTTGCTATGCTTAATGCTTGTCACTAGGGCCCGAGTGCCATGATTTCAGATCTGAACCTATTATGTTTTCATCAATATATGAGTGTTCTTGATCCTATCTTGCAAGTCTATAGTCACCTATTATGTGTTATGATCCGTTAACCCCGAAGTGACAATAATCGGGATACTTACCGGTGATGACCGTAGTTTGAGGAGTTCATGTATTCACTATGTGTTAATGCTTTGTTCCGGTTCTCTATTAAAAGGAGGCCTTAATATCCCTTAGTTTCCGTTAGGACCCCGCTGCCACGGGAGGGTAGGACAAAAGATGGCATGCAAGATCTTTTCCATAAGCACGTATGACTATGTTTGGAATACATGCCTACATTATATCAATGAACTGGAGCTAGTTCTATGTCACCCTAGGTTATGACTGTTACATGATGAACCGCATCCGGCATAATTCTCTATCACCGATCCATTGCCTACGAGCTTTCCATATATTGTGCTTCGCTTATTTACTTTTCTATTGCTATTGCTATCATCACTACCAAATACCAAAAACATTGCTTTTACTATTGCTACCTTTTGCTACCGTTATCACCACTATCATATTACTTTGCTATTAAACACTTTGCTGCAGATATTAAGTTTCCAGGTGTGGTTGAATTGACAACTCAGCTGCTAATACTTGAGAATATTGTTTGGCTCCCCTTGTGTCGAATAAATAAATTTGGGTTGAATACTCTACCCTCGAAAACTGTTGCGATCTCCTATACTTATGGATTATCAAGACTATTTTCTGGCGCCGTTGCCGGGGAGCATAGCTCTATTCTTTGAGTCACTTGGGATATATATCTGCTTATCATTATGAAGAACTTGAGAGATCCAAAAGCCAAGATCTATCCCTCAACTACGAGGGGAGGTAAGGAACTACCATCTCGCTTTGCACTTGATTCATCTTCTGTTATGAGTAAGTTTGTGACACCTACACCTTCTTCTGCTATTTGTTCTAATATGTCGCATATTATTGATGATGCCACTTCTGCTATGCATGATACTTATGATGAAACTACCTGTATGCCTGAACTGTGCCACTTTGTGCTTTTCTTGATGAACAACTTGCTAGGGCTAGAGAGATTGAAAATATTGAATCTGATGATACTGATGAAAGTGATGATGAAGAACCACTTGCTATTCCTAAGGGTTATGTATTTGATCAAGATGCTTCTTTAGCCATTTTAGCTTGCAGAAATAGAACTGAACTTAAAAAATTATTAGCTAAATGGAGTAAGCAATCTCTAAATGCTAGAGTGAAACCTGACCCTGCTTTTGCTACTTCACCTATCTTTGTTACTGATAAGGATTATGAATTCTCTGTTGATCCTGATATAATTACTTTGGTTGAATCTGATCCTTTTCATGGTTATGAATCTGAAACTATTGTGGCACATCTTACTAAACTGAATGATATAGCTACCCTGTTCACTAAAGATGAGAAAACTCGCTACTTTTACATCCTTAAAATATTTCCGTTCTCATTAAAGGGTGATGCTAAGATATGGTTTAATTCTCTTGATCCTCGTTGTGTGCGTAGTCCCCAGGATATGATTTATTACTTCTCTGCAAAATATTTCCCTGCTCATAAGAAACAAGCTGCTTTAAGGGATATATATAATTTTGTGCAAATTGAAGAAGAGAGTCTCCCACAAGCTTGGGGGAGGCTTCTCCAATTACTTAATGCTTTGCCTGATCATCCTCTTAAGAAAAATGAAATACTTGATATCTTTTATAATGGACTAACCGATGTCTCCAGAGATTACCTGGATAGTTGTGCTGGTTCTGTTTTCAGGGAAAGAACACCGGATGAAGCTGAAATTCTGTTTAATAAAATGTTGACAAATGAAAATAATTGGACACCTCCGGAGCCAATTCCTGAGCCTATTTCTAAACCAACTCCGAAGAAGAGGGGTATTCTATTTCTCAGTCCTGAAGATATGCAAGAGGCAAAGAAATCTATGAAAGAAAAGGGTATTAAAGCAGAAGATGTTAAGAATTTACCTCCTATTGAAGAAATACATGGTTTTAATTTACCGCCTATTGAAGAAACATATAATCTTAATCCTTTACCTATTGAAGAAACTCATGGTCTTGATAACCCGACACAGGTAGTAAAGGTAAATTCTCTCTATAGATATGATAAAGCTGTAATCCCATTTACTAAGTTTGCTATCCCATGCTTAGATGAGTTTGATAAATTTATGGCTAAGGAAAAAGATTTTAATGATTATTTTGGTAGACAATTGAAATAAAATTCAAATATGCTTGGACACTTGGGTGATTATATGGCTAACGTTAAAAGTGAACTTAAACTTATTAGTAAACATGCTTCTATGGTTACCACTCAAGTAGAACAAGTACTTAAAGCTCAAAATGAATTGATCAATGAATTGAACAGTAAGAATAATGATAATGTTGTTAGAGTGGCTACTAGAACTGGTAGAATGACTCAGGAACCTTTGTATCCTGAAGGCCATCCTAAGAGAATTGAGCAAGATTCTCAGAGAAATGATATAGATGCACCGACTTCTTCTAAAAAGAAGAAAAAGAAAAATGATAGGACTTTGCATGCTTCTAGTGATCCTATTGTTGAAACACCTGAGAATCCAAATGATATTTCTATTTCTGATGCTGAAACACAATCTGGTAATGAACCTGAAACTAGTGGTAATGTTAATGATAATGCTCATAATGATGCTCAACCTAGTAATGATAATGATATAGAAATTGAACCTGTTGTTGATCTTGATAACCCACAATCAAAGAATCAACATTATGATAAGAGAGATTTTGTTGCTAGGAAACATGGTAAAGAAAGAGAGCCTTGGGTTCAAAAACCCATGCCTTTTCCCCCCAAACCATCCAAGAAAAAGGATGATGAGGATTTTGAGCGCTTTGCTTAAATGATTAGATCTATCTTTTGCGTATGCTATTAACTGATATGCTCAAAACCAATCCTTATGCTAAGTATATGAAAGATATTATTACAAATAAAAGAAAGACACCGAAGCTGAAATTTCCACCATGCTTGCTAATTACACTTTTAAGGGTGGAATACCAAAGAAACTTGGAGATCCAGCAGTACCCACTATACCATGCTCTATTAAAAGAAACTATGTTAAAACTGCTTTATGTGATCTTGGAGCCGGTGTTAGTCTTATGCCTCTCTCTTTATATCGTAGACTTGATTTGAATAAGTTGACACCTACTGAAATATCTTTGCAAATGGCTGATAAATCAACTGCTATACCTGTCGGTATTTGTGAGGATGTGCCTGTTGTAGTTGCAAATGTTACTATTCTAACGGACTTTGTTATTCTTGATATTCCCGAGGACGATAGTATGTCTATTATTCTTGGAAGACCCTTTTTGAATACTGCAGGGGCTGTTATTGATTGCACTAAAGGCAATGTCACTTTTCATGTTAATGGTAATGAGCATACGGTACACTTTCTGAGGAAACAACCTCAAGTTCATAGTATCAACTCTATTGGAAAAATTCCATCGATTATATTTGGAGGTTTTGAATTTCCTCTCCCTACTGTCAAGAAGAAATATGATATTCTTATTATTGGGGATGTGCATATCCCCATTGAGGTAACATAGTATTATTCGAAATTTCTCCAGTTCCATGTTATTCAAAATGAGTTCGTTAACAAGACTTTATCAACCTTGTTAGTGGATTCCTTTTGATGATCATGAGATGGATGAAACTAGAAGGCACAACCTTCTGTACCCCACTTTTACTTTCTGTTATTTATATTAAATAAAATAAAAATAAATATTTTTCTGTCTGTTATCTGATTATTCGTGCAATATCAAAATACCTTGAAAATAAAAAGTTCTCCAAATGCCCTGAAAATTAAATATGATTTTTTCTAGAATATTTGAGGACTTATGGAACTGAATACACACCAGGGGGTCAAGCACCGTGCCACAAGGGTGGAGGGCACGCCCACCCCTCTAGGGTGTGCCCCCCTGCCTTGTGGGCCCATGGTGGCCCTCCTCCACTTATTCCTGCACCCACACACTTCATCTTCCTCCCCCAAACACGAATAACCAACTCAAACCCGAGTCCAAGCTCATTTTGCTGCCATTTTCGATCTTCTTGCTCAAAGCACCTCTCACAAAACTGCTTGGGGAGATTGTTACTTGGTATGTGACTCCTCCATTGGTCCAATTAGTTTTTGTTCTAGTGCTTTATTCATTGCAAATTTGTGTTGCTTAGGTGACCCTGTTCTTGAGCTTGCATGTCAAATTTATATGGTCAAAAGTAGTTTTGATGCATGATATAGGCCCTAGGCACTTGTAGGAGTAGTTACTATCAATATTATTGAGTTTGGTTTACTTTTATTTTGAAGTTACTAAAAAATTCAGAATTTTTCAGAGGAAGAAAAATGCTTAGGAAAATGTTCCAAGGTGGTTCTTCCAAGAAGCAAGGACCCAGGCTTGCAATGCGTGATGCTGACGAAGAGCCACCAAGAGACGCTCCAGTGCGTCCTTGTGAGTGGCCTTCTGAAAATTTTATGGATCAAGCGGGAATAAAAGAAGAATTCAACGCATATTTGCGTAACGCTGATCTCGTGAGCTTCAAGGAAGAGAAGTGTAGTCAGTATCATGAGCTCACTAGCTCCTTTGTGAGGAGGTTTGAATTTTCAACTTCACATAATTCTCCAACTGTCCTGTTTGATCTTTATGATAAATCTTATACCATGGACTTAGAGGATTTTACCACTGCATGCAAACTTCCACAATGGGGTAGTATAAGGGATCCTCGTAAATTTGAATTTAGATATTTTCTTGCTAATATAACTGTTGGAGAATCTAGAGATGTTACACAAGCTACCATAGGGAGCATTCACTTTCCTGCTATACATTATTTTGCTCTCTTCATAGGTAGATGCATAAATGGTAAAGATGAGGCATGTCACGTGTGTGTTCCTGACCTCAGTATTCTTACGAGTGCTGTGTTAGGAGGCAAATCATATAATTTGGGGGCCAGTGTTGCACGTAGGTTGCATCTGAATAGACTTAATGGAGATTTCTTTGGTGGAATTTATGCAACCCGCGTAGCTAATTTTCTTGGTATAGATGTGCGCGAAGATGATATTGAATTACCTCCTGCCTATCTAGATTTTAATGCTATGGTTCACCACCAGTTTGTCGAGAGGAACAAATCACCTCTCCAGTATCGACTAATCTTTGACAGATGCCGTGCTGTACGTATTACTCTCCATGCTCCTGCTTTCTTTGATTATCAGGCAAGAGGAGGATATACTATTACCAGAGAGGAGGCAGATGAGTACGAGAGGAGAGAGGAGGCTGCTCGTCGCCACGCTGCAGCTCAGCAGGCGATAGCTGCTGCATCACAGTACGACCCCAGCTACTATTATGGATATCCGCCAGGCCAGCCGTGGTCATAGACCAACTTAGGCCAAAAGCCTAAGCTTGGGGGAGTACGTATTTCCCGCCGACATTATATTCATGTTCACACACTCATTGCTAGATGTCGGTGCTCATACTTTTTCATTGTATCATCCATGCTAGTTTAATTTAATTTTTATTCTTTCTTCTTGTGTGTTTAATAAACCTTAGGAAAATCAAAAAAATTAGTTGTAGCTTTTAATTAGTTTACTTTCCATGCTTGTAGTAGTAATTAAAAAGAAAACCCAAAAAGATTTCATGTTCTTCTTTCGCTTGTTGGGAGCTATCCCGTGTAAATAGTTTTATTTCTTTTCTTTTCTTTGGGGGTCGATAGGAGAAGACCATAATTAAATTTTTGAAGAGGCTCTTATATGCATTATTGTTGATCAGACAAAAGAGCCCATATTGCCTTGTCTTCTCTTGTTTATTGGATGCCTGCAGATTCCAGCTTAGTCCAAAGCACGTGCACTATTATTATTATTATTCACATCGTTCGGTCATGCAAGTGAAAGGCAATTATGACGATATATGATGGACTGCCTGAGATGAGAAAAGCTGGTATGAACTCGACCTCTTTTGTTTTTGTAAATATGATTAGTTCACCGTTCCTGATTTGGCCTATTATGAATAAACATGTTTGCAATGACAACTAGAGATCATAGTTTCTTGTGCCATGCTTGATTAGCTATGAGTTATAATGGTTTACCTTGCGTGCCAACATGCTATTGAGATGGTTATGATGTGGTATGATAGGGTGGTATCCTCCTCTGAATGATTTAAGTGACTTGACTTGGCACATGTCCACGCACATAGTTGAAACAAAATCAACATAGCCTTCACGATATTTATGTTCACGGTGGATTATATCCTACTCATGCTTGCATTCGATGTTGATTAATTTTAATGCATGTTCATGACTGTTGTCGCTCTCTAGCTGGTCGCTTCCTAGTCTTTTGCTAGCCTTCACCTGTACTAAGCGGGAATACTGCTTGTGCATCCAATCCCTTAAACCCCAAAGTTATTCCACATGAGTCCACTGTACCTACCTATATACGGTATCTACCTGCCGTTCCAAGTAAATTTGTATGTGCCAAACTCTAAACCTTCAAATAAATATCCTGTTTTGTATGCTCGAATAGCTCATGTATCAACTAGGGTTGCCTGTATCTTCCATGTTAGGAGGGTTATTCTCAAGAGGAGTGGACTCCGCTCCTCACTCACGAGATAAATGGTTGGTCATCGGGATGCCCAGTCCCATGCTTTACGCAAACTAAATCAAAGTAATTACAAACAAAACTCCCACTGGGACTCTTGTTAGTTGGAGGCACTCGTTGTTTTGAGCAAGCCATGGATTGATGCTTGTGGTGGAAGGGGGAGTATAAACTTTACCATTCTATTTGGGAACCGCCTATAATGTGTGTAGCATGGAAGATATCGCCATCTCTTGGTTGTTATGTTGACAATGAAAGTATACCGCTCAAAATATTATTCACCTCTATTTCAAAACCGAGCTCTGGCACCTCTACAAATCCCTGCTTCCCTCTGCGAAGGGCCTATATATTTACTTTTATGCTGAGTCATCATCCTCTTATTAAAAAGCACCAGTTGGAGAGCACCGCTGTCATTTGCATTCATTACTGTTAGTTTACATTGAGTATGACTTGACTGGATCTCTTTTACCATGAATTACAATGTCTAGTCAGTCCTTGATCTTTAAAGGTGCTCTGCATTTATGTTTTGCGGTCTCAGAAAGGGTTAGCGAGATACCACCTGGTTATATCATATTATGATTGTTTTGAGAAAGTGTTGTCATCCGAGTTTTATTATTATGGCTCGCTAGTTGATTATGCTATTAATATGAGTAACTTGAGACCTATGCGTTATTGTGAATGTGGTTAGTTATAATCTTTGCTGAAAACTTGAATGCTGGCTTTACATATTTACAACAACAAGAGCAAACAGAGTTTGTAAAAGTTTTTCTTTATCACTTTCAGTTTGTCAACTGAATTGCTTGAGGACAAGCAAAGGTTTAAGCTTGGTGGAGTTGATACGTCTCCAACGTATCTACTTTTCCAAACACTTTTGCCCTTGTTTTGGACTCTAACTTGCATGATTTGAATGGAACTAACCCGGACTGACGCTGTTTTCAGCAGAACTACCATGGTGTTATTTATGTGCAGGAGCAAACGTTCTCGGAATGACCTGAAACTTCACGGAGATACTTTTTAGAAAATAAGAAAAATACATGCCAAAGATGAAGGTCAGGGGGCCCACCGTCTTGCCACGAGGGTGGGGGGCGCACCTACCCCCCTAGGGTGCGCCCCCTACCTCGTGGGGCCCCTGTTGCCTCTCCGACTCCAACTCCACCTCCATATATTGAGTTTCGATGAGAAAAAAATCAGAGAGAAGAAATCATCGTGTTTTACGATACGGAGCCGCCGCCAAGCCCTAAACCTCTCGGGAAGGCTGATCTGGAGTCCGTTCGGGGCTCCAGAGAGGGGAATCCGTTGCCATCGTCGTCATCAACCATCCTCCATCACCAATTTCATGATGCTCACCGCCGTGCGTGAGTAATTCCATTGTAGGCTTGCTGGACGGTGATGGGTTGGATGAGATTTATCATGTAATCGAGTTAGTTTTGTTAGGGTTTGATCCCTAGTATCCACTATGTTCTAAGATTGATGTTGCTATGACTTTGCTATGCTTAATGCTTGTCACTAGGGCCCGAGTGCCATGATTTCAGATCTGAACCTATTATGTTTTCATCAATATATGAGTGTTCTTGATCCTATCTTGCAAGTCTATAGTCACCTATTATGTGTTATGATCCGTTAACCCCGAAGTGACAATAATCGAGATACTTACCGGTGATGACCGTAGTTTGAGGAGTTTATGTATTCACTATGTGTTAATGCTTTGTTCTGGTTCTCTATTAAAAGGAGGCCTTAATATCCCTTAGTTTCCATTAGGACCCCGCTGCCACGGGAGGGTAGGACAAAAGATGCCATGCAAGTTCTTTTCCATAAGCACGTATGACTATGTTTGGAATACATGCCTACATTATATCAATGAACTGGAGCTAGTTCTGTGTCACCCTAGGTTATGACTGTTACATGATGAACCGCATCCGGCATAATTCTACATGCACCGATCCATTGCCTACGAGCTTTCCATATATTGTGCTTCGCTTATTTACTTTTCTGTTGCTATTGCTATCATCACTACAAAATACCAAAAACATTGCTTTTCCTATTGCTACCTTTTGCTACCGTTATCACCACTATCATATTACTTTGCTACTAAACACTTTGCTGCAGATATTAAGTTTCCAGGTGTGGTTGAATTGAAAACTCAGCTGCTAATACTTGAGAATATTCTTTGGCTCCCCTTGTGTCAAATCAATAAATTTGGGTTGAATACTCTACCTTCGAAAACTGTTGCGATCCCCTATACTTGTGGGTTATCAATGTCAGCGGCGCCGCTCAAAATCGCGGCGTGGCAAAGACAGTAATACCGGCACCGGAGACAATAACACTCCGGAGGGTGCCGAAGACCCCGAAGCCCCCATCGAGCCCACATCTGAACAACACGATGTGGAGGAGGGGCAAGTTAACCCCGACGATCCGGTCGGGAACGAGGACTCAGAAGACAGTAATTATCTACTGCTCTCCAAGGATGATGTGAGCCTCGGCGATGAAGACTTCATCGTTCTAGAGGAACCACTAGAGCTGGAGCGCTTTAAGCGCCAACTAATCACCACTGCAAGAAGCTAAAAATGCAGCAACAACGACTCCAAGCCGAACATGATACACTCAACGACAGATGGACCCAAGTCCTAGCCGTTGAAGAGTATGGCCTTCAACGCCCAGCAAAGAGCTATACGAAGCGTCGGCTACTACCACAATTTGACGACAAGGCCCTCGAGCCCATGCCATCAAAACATGACCATGCTGATGAACCAGACCGGCCACCACACGTCCGAGATAAAGCGGCCACCTACGCCGACCACCAACCCGCACCACCTCGCCGTAAGGGTAGAGAGACAGCGGCTCCAGGATACACCTACGACCTACGACAAGACCTGGGTAATAGAGCAGGGCAAACAAGATCAATCTATGGATCAAGGGGGCGTGCCCCAATGCGAGAAGATGACCGTCAGGCTTGGCCTAACAGGCATAACCTTACCAGGGCCGAAAACCGCATACGGATGTCATCCGAACTCCGTTGCAACGTTGCCCGATATAGAGGCGCCGCACACCCCTTATGCTTCACTGATGAGGTAATGGAGCACCAGTTCCCAGAAGGGTTTAAACCCGTGAACATTGAATCATACGATGGAACGACGGATCTCGCAGTATGGATCGAAGATTTTCTTCTCCACATCCACATGGCTCGCGGTGACGATCTCCATGCCATCAAGTACCCCCCCCCCCCTAAAGCTCAAGGGACCAGCACGACACTGGTTAAACAGCCTCCCAGAAAACTGTATTGGTAGCTATGAAGATTTGGAAGATGCCTTTAGAGACAACTTCCAAGGTACCTATGTTCGGCCTCCAGACGCCGATGACGTTAGTCAGATAGTCCAACAACCAGGAGAGCCCGGAAGCTCTGGACCAGGTTCTTAATTAAACAGAACCAAATTGTTGATTGTCCGGAGGCCGAAGCCCTTGCGGCCTTCAAACACAGCGTCCGCGATGAGTGGCTCACCCGACACCTCAGCCAAGAAAAACTAAAGTCCATGGCAGCTCTCGCCGCACTTACGACCCGCTTTTGCGCGGGAGAAGATAGCTAGCTAGCTTGTAGAAGCAACATCACCAGCGACCCCGGTACCTCCGAAGCCTGAGATGGCAACGGAAGGCCACGGTGCAACAAACACAAGCGTCGAAGCAACAACGAAGATATTGAAGACATGAAGGTCAATGCCGGATACAGTGGCTCTAAACCCGGTCAGCGGAAGAAGCCATTCAAAGGAAACAAAGATGGTCCATCTAGTTTGGACCCAATACTAGATCGGCCTTGCCAGATCCATGCCACCCCGGACAAGCCTGCCAATCATACCAACAGAAATTGTCGGATCTTTAAATAGGCCGGTAAAATAAACACCGAACATAAGGGGAAAGGGCCACCCAGCAAGGATGATGATGAGCCTTGCCCATCAAACACAGGGGGAAAAGAAATCCCCCCCCCCCGAGGTAAAAATAGTGAACATGATCTATGTCACTCATATCCCCAAGAGGGGGCGCAAGCGCGCACTAAGGGACGTTTACGCCAGAGAGCCGGTCGCCCCAAAATTGAACCCATGGTCGGCCTGCCCGATCACTTTTGATCGCAGAGACCACCAGACTAGTATCCATCATGGAGGTTCGGCAGCATTGGTCCTCGATCCAATCATCGACGGATTCCACCTCACGCGAGTGCTCATGGATGGCGGCAGCAGTCTCAACCTGCTTTATCAGGACATTGTCTGCAAAATGGGCATTGATCCATCAAGAGTCAAGCGCACTAAAACTACCTTTAAAGGAGTAATACCTGGTGTGGAAGACTGCTACACAGGGTCCATAACACTAGAGGTAGTCTTCGGCTCACCGGATAATTTTCGAAGTGAAGACTTGATCTTCGACATCGTCCCTTTCCGCAGTGGCTATGACGCACTACTCGAACGAACCACGTTCACCCGCTTCAATGCGGTCCCGCACTACGCTTATCTAAATCTCAAGATACCCGGACCATGCGGCCTCATAACAGTCAATGGAAACATGGATCGCTCCCTCCGTACTGAGGAGTATATGGCGGCCCTTGCAGCTGAAGCACAGAGTGGCCTTATCAAGCCAAATACTACATCAACAGTCAAGCCCCCGGACACTGTCAAACGAGTCCGGTCTACCCTGCAGAATGACTGTACGGCTCACCCAGAGCTAGATTAGCAATTCGGCCTCTGTCAAAACCCCAACCTGATTGCGGCATACGTACCGCGCGTACATAATTACGCACTAAAGATACAATGGGAGAGGACGGAGGCACACTAAAAACAAAGTCCACAATACGGTTTGACCCTATTCGGACCCTCATATTCTTCCTTTTTTTCTTCTTATTTCTATTTTTTAGGTTCTTTACAACCCACATCACTTTACGATGGTACCGAGGGCCCTTTTCCAGGCCCCTTATGTATCCTTGATCGAGTGATCCTCTCAAAGGATCCTACACCAAGGCGAAAAGCGGCGCAGACGTGCGACAGAGTGTTCAAAGGATCTTCAAGACCACCTTTTCCTTTTCAGGACATGTATAGAGATTTCCCTTGAATTCGCAACATGTAAAATAGCCTTGATGATTATGGCATTCGCTGTAAGGAGCACGTTCGACGTATCAATCAGAATATAGCGGAAACAGTTTCGTCCTACCTTCTTCGGTATTGGCCTATTCCATAATCTGTATTCTGTCTTCACGGCTGATGGACATATACACATTGGCATTAATTGCCAGGGGCTTTATTCAGCCACAAATATTCAAAAACAAAAGTCCGAACACTTTCGTAGTACACTTCGACGTCCTGAATACCGCATTATATGCATCGGCTCCGAATCATGTCTTTGGTCAATAGTTGGGTTGCTCGGCTCCTATGGTTACCACCTTACGTTCTGCTCGTTCGGCTAAGGTAGTAAAGGGAGAACTACTGTGATTGTGTTTCTGGATCGTTCGGTCAAATACCTCAGTAGAGAAAGCGGAAAACTGACTGTCATGATACGGCG
This sequence comes from Triticum urartu, assembly GCF_003073215.2. NCBI lineage: Eukaryota > Viridiplantae > Streptophyta > Magnoliopsida > Poales > Poaceae > Triticum > Triticum urartu. The sequence goes on from NC_053023.1 coordinate 315,520,837, forward strand.
AGAGCTGGTCGTCGGCTCGGTGACCTATTAAAATCTTTTCGCAATTTTTTCCGTATTACATGAAGGACTAGCCTTCACCCGGTCAGGCACCTAAAGCACCCAAGTTTGGATAGCTGAACAACACCAGGGGCTAAGCCTATAATCCCATTGTCAAACTCCTATGGCTAAGTGAGAGTGGTAAAGTCGTATAGTCTGATTGCCTAGTTCGCCGCATGATCACCTCCTTTACAGACCAAGACGTTGGGACAAGAGTGGTCGCGTGTTGTTCTAAACACCCCCATAGTATCTACGTGGGGGCTGAAGCCGACGACTGGCAAACTCTTAGATACAACAAACGGCCGCACAAGAGGAAAATAATTTGAGATAAACAAGCAAGCATATCATACAACGGTCTTGTTTCATAATACAAAGTTTGGACGGCTCAGATACATTCATTCGAACATAATGTCCTTTAAGCATTGACCCTCTATCAAACGGGCACCCTCAAGGACGCCCTCGAAGTTTCGCTCCGGCTTGCGGTAGTCCTTGCCCTCAGGTGGACCCTCAACGGCCACAACGGCGGCCTTCATCTTCGCCCAGTGCATCATGACACGGGAAAGGCCATCCGCGTGCCCTCTATGCACGCTGAGCGCTTCACAACCTCAACTCGGGGAAAGGCATCGCCGAGCCGCTTGACCAGACCGAAGTAACTGCTAGGAATGGGTCCGGCTGCCATAGCCAGACTATAAGGTCCTTCATGGCCAAACCGGACATCCTATGCAGCTCCGCCAGCTGAATCATCTGGTTGTTTAGCAGCGCTGGCCGCTCCGACGCCAGGTACTGCGACCAGAAGAGCTTCTCCATTGCGTTCCCTTCTTGGGCCCGAAAATACTGTGTGGCATCGGCCGCACTCCATGGGAGATCAGCAAAGGCGTCTGGAGAACTCCATAGTCGATTAAGTAAGGCATATCTCCGACCGCCAAAAATACTCTATAAAAGAAAGGGCTTACCGGCCGCTATCTATACGGCTTGCTTGATCTCCTCGCGAGCCGCACGGGACTCGGTTGTCACAGCCCTAGAGTTTGATTGCAATTAGTTTCATAAGCATTCATGTCATCATGTTTAAATTTAATAAATTTGAAATGGGGATTGATAAACCCTAGTACAAATGCAATTCAAATAGGTTCAACCAAAATATTTTCAATGACCTCAAAATATCCTTTTAAAATGTTCATGATTTATGGAAAAAGGTGAAAGCCTCTACCAGAGATGATGCATATTTTTCCAGGACATTTTGGTCATTGAATTAAATCATTATGGTATTTGAGTTGGAGTTTAAAAGTTACCATTAAATATTGGTTGCTCCAAATATTCTAAAATTTATTGTGTGGTTTGAAAATAATTCAAATATTCCTCACAAAAATTTACAGAATTAACCAAAGTGATTTGGTTGGTATTTTATTTGCAAACATAAAGAAGAGAAATAGAAAAACAGAAAAGAATTAGAAGAGAGAGAGAGAGAGAGAGAGAGAGAGAACCCACCTAAGGTTACCTGCATAGCCCACCTGGTGGCCCACTTATCTGGCCCAGCCCACCAGAGCCGCCACCGCATCCCACCTCGCACCAGAAGGACGCGAGGCGTGTGGCCACCGCGCACCGGCACGCGCCCGGCCACCTCCTCCCTCCCTGCGTGCCTGCCTAGCTCCTCCTCGACGCGTCCGGACTACGCCACGCGATCCCCAGAGCCGTCTGGCTCTCCCTCTCTCTCCCCCGAACGATCTCCCCCTCCTCTGTTCTTCCCGCCCGAACGCCTCCGTCGCCACCGCTCGCCACCACTGCGAACACCGCCATCCCGGCGACGCCCTGAGATGCCTAAGAGCTCCGCCTAGTACCCCTCTTCCTCCTCGTCGAGCTGTGCAATGCCGGACGCCCCCGAGCGCCTCCATGCCGTTTTCTTCAACCTCCCGACGCCAGAGATCTCCATCGCCGCCCCGCTTGCTCCGGCCCCTCCCGAACCCACTGACCAACCCTGCGGAACCGCTGTGAGCTCCTACGCCCCTCGCCCCTCTCCCCATCGACGCGTTCGTCCTCTAGCCATGTTTTCCACCTCGGCCGAAGCTCGCTGCCGTCGTCCATGGCACCGCTGCAGCCAGTGCTATTGCCACCCGCGTCCGAGCTCATCAGCGCGCTCAGCGCACCCCTAGGAGCACGATGCACTCACCAGCTCCTCCCCTGGTGCTCTATAGCCCCGTTTCCATCGATGTCCGAACTCCGGCAGCCCCCTTTGAGCTCGCTGCCGTCGATTTAGGTCGCCCCCAGTGAAACTGATTGCTCCACTAGATGCGCGCGGACGCTAGCTCGTCGTAGCTCCAAACCGCACCGGAAATCACCGCCTGTAGCACCGTCCCGAGCAACTCCGGCATGCCACCGCCGTGCCTTTGGTCGCCGGCGTCAACTGCTGACGTGGCACCGGATTAGATAGCACTAATGACCCGGCTAAACACCCTTAGTGCCACTGCCATGTGGGCCCTGTGCCTGTTTAGTTTAGTTTAATTTGCTGTTTATATTAGTTCATAACCCAGTGGGACCCACTTGTCAGCATTGACTTTGCTGACGTGGCTTTTGACCGGTCCCACCTGTTTGTGACTCGAGCAGGCATTGTGAGACTGACGTGTGGGACCCACGGGTCAGGTTTGACCCTGGTCAGCCCCTGTTGACCTGATGATGTCACACCAATGTCATGCTGGCGCAGTAATGCTTTTCTGGATTTTAAATAAATCTAAATGATTTATTTATATTCAGAAAATGTTTAAAACTTCTAAAAATTCATAGAAAATCAACCATAGCTCAGAATGAAATAAATTATATATGAAAAATGATCAGAAAAATCCAAAGAATTTGTTTATGGCATTTGCATGCATGTTAGAGCAACTTATATCCTCTGTTTAGGACAATTCAATTAAATTGCATTTAAGAAAGCACATATGGCGTTTGAATTTGAACCTTGGGTTCAAACCAACTTCATTTAATATGGTTGCTAGTTGCATTAATTCAATCAACAGCATATTGCCATGTCATGAGCATGCATCATATTGCTGCATTGCATTGATTGTGTTTCCTTCTTTATTGCCGGAAGTTGTCCCCTCTCGATAGACGTGGTTTCGACGATGAGTTCGATGACACCAATGAAGAGCTATACTATCTTCAGAAGTGCCAGGCAAGCAAAACCCCCTTGTTCATTCCGATACAATCCCACTCTCTTTCTCCTGCTCTCTTTTACTGCATTAGGACAACAATGATTCATCTGTTACTTGCTGCGGTAGTTGAACCCCTTATCCTCGGCATGACCTGTCATTGCCACAGTAAATAGATGAAACCCACTAGCATGAGTAGGAGTTGTTTGAGCCCTGATGTGCCTACTCATTCATGCTTGTTTGTCATGCCTGCTACTGCTTAGAGTTGAGTTAGGTCTGATTCATCAGGGATGAATTGGAATAGTGATGAACATGTCCTACTGTGTGTGAGCTAAGTGTGTGAACACGATTTGGTAAAGGTAGCGGTGAGAGGCCATGTAGGAGTACATGGCGGGTTGTCTCATTGAAACCATTCTTAGGAACTGAGTTCTGTGTTTGTGCTCCATGAACAGCTACTACCACGCATTGGGCCCGAAACCAATGGACCCTCTCGACTTATTAACTGCCCTTGTCCTCTGTCCAGGAGTTGCAACTAGTTTCTGGTGTTTGTAGGATATGTGTTGGCGGCTGTGCGTAGCGCTGACCCTAGGGGTGGGCTATGATGCGGTAGATACACCATGGCACGGTGTACCGGGCGCCCATTTGGTGTCTCGGGAACCCTATACACATCGTTTGGGGCTGTGAGCGAAACTTCGGCCGGATCTCCTCACGGATGGAACCCGAATAGGCGATAAACCTGGACTAGAGACTTGTGTGGTTAGTCAGGTCGTGGCCGACTCCCTCGCCAGGCTTCCGCTTGAAGGTTGTCGAGATAGACGATGTGTACACGGTGGTAAGTGGCGAGAGCGTGTGTGAATAAGTACACCCCTGCAGGGTTATAAATGATCTATTCGAATAGCCGTGTCCGCGGTAAAGGACTTCTGGGTTGCCTGTACAGTTCATAGATAACTTGAAGTGGATACTCTAAAACTCGCAAGATAAGTGTGAGTGCTATGGATGGCCTTGTCTTAGGGAGACAGGAGCGGATCCATGGTGGTGTATTGAATGGTGAATATGTGGACTCGTGTGCGCCACCTCAAAAGAGTTGCTTGCAGTCGTAGTTCAGGTTAGCCACTGAGTCAAAGCTGGCTTGCTGCAGTTAAACTCCACTACCCCTTTGTTGATACCAATGCATATGTAGTTAGTTCTGATGTAAGTCTTGCTGGGTACATTTGTACTCACGTTTGCTTAAATTATGTTTTGCAGAGAGACTTCAGTCTCGCTAGTAGTTTCGCGTGGACTTCGATGTTTAGCTTGATACCTCGGCTACGATCTTGTGCCCTTGGCAGGATCTGGCAGATAGTCAGGCTTCTTAGATTTTTCCATTTTTAGATGTCTGTACTCAGACATGTTAAGCTTCCACATGTGCTTTGATTTGTATTCTATGATTATTGGGTCATGAGACCAATGTTTGTAATATCTCGCTCCTCAGAGCATAATGAATGAATACCTAAGTTATAGAGTTATGTTGTGATGCCATGTTGTATTTACACATATCGAGCATATTGTGTGTATGATTGAAATGCTTGGTATGTGTGGGATCCGACAATCTAGTTGTTTATCCTTGGCAGCCTCTCTTATGGGGAAATGTAGTCTAGTGCTTCCATGAGCCATAGTAGTCCGCTACAGCCCGGTTCACCGGAGTCCTGCTAGCCCAGCACTACTGCTCAGGACACTTGACTGGCCGGCATGTGTTTCACTTTGTTCATGTGTCTATCCCTCACGCAGTGACATCCGGAGTCCTGCCTAGCCTGCGACAGCCCGGGTTCCCGGAGTCCTGTTAGCCCAGTGCTACAGCCCAGATTCACACGCTGATAACCGACATGCTCGATGTGATTCATGTATGCCTGTCCCCATAGGTTGGTGCCGCTTTGGGTTCACGACTAGCCATGTCGGCCCGGGTTCTCTGTCATATGGATGCTAGCGACACTATCATATACGTGAGCCAAAAGGCGTAAACGGTCCCGGGCCATGGTAAGGCGACACCCGTGGGAATACCGTGCGTGAGGCCGCAAAGTGATATGAGGTGTTACGTCGATGTGACTTGGAATCGGGGTCCTGACAGCTTTGGTATCGGAGCCTGACTGCCTGTAGGATTACCAAGCCAAACTGGTCGAAGTTGAGTCTAGAAATGCTTTAGTTATGTAGGGGAATTGATTGTGGAAGGGAACGTAAGGCTCTTTTTACTCCTTTACCTTATGCCTTCTGATCTGAGTCATCCTCTTCTTTTCTACGGGGTTTAAGAACTAGGCTTCTCATCTTTCTATCAGGATCACGTGTTGCTAATCCGTAGAATCTTAGGATTGTTGGTTCCAGGCCTCAGTTCAGTTTCTACTACTTTTAGTATGTTCTCAGTTGAACCAGAACCTTGATATGATGTTGTTAAGTGACTATGCAAATCCTCGTGAATGTTTCCAATCTTTTTCTGAGCTTTTACAGCCGTTATGCTGTTCGAGTCATCCCAGGTTTCTAAAACAGTCTGATGCATTTGCAAATCCTTTCCATGTTCCTGATGTCCATTTGGGCCAGATTAATCGCACTAATCGGTGAGTTGAGGTACTCTGTTGCCTCGACATATATGTTGGAGCTATTATTATGACCCTAGGTGTTTTAGGGATCACCTAGTAATCTACTCTGTTTTGTGTTCCCCGTGTGATGATTCTGGCCATCATTCTCGAAAGCATCCCGTGATGTTATTAGTTAGTAGGTATTCTATTCCTGGGTTCTTGAACCCGAGATTCACCTTACTTAATTCATGTTGATAGTGCTTGCTAGTTCCTTTAGGATAATTAGTAACCCCTGTGATAGTCCTCGAGGTCCATGGTATATCATTCTTCCAGATACCATGAACCATCCTTGGCGGAAGTTCTTTGAACCAAAAGATCACAACTAGAGTGCTCTTGATGAGTTCTCCATTATACTTGTGACTCTGCCAACCCTACCTCTCTACATGGGTTATCCGGAAGAAATATGTTGAACTCGTTCGACATGTTAATTTATGCATCCACAACTCAGAAAGTTATATGTTCCTTTGAGTTGTCCCTCTTTAGTTGTTTCCTGACCTTCAGATATCAATTGATAGTCAAGAGTATGCATGCATTCGTTCAACGATGCCTATTATTCTTGTGGTCCGTCAAGCCATTCTATTCCGGAATGACTAGGAGAAACAAACTCTAGTACCTCGTCCATTTCTTGGACTGGTCAAAGCAGTTGTGTTCCGTAGATCAAAATGCCAATCTAGCTTTTGTTCTGTTCTACCTAGAGTATTACCCCCTTTATGTCAGGATGTCATGAGAATTGCACCATCTCTCATGAATTCTTGACGTAGTGATACTTCTTGCCATCATTTTTCATTCCTTGGTCCCGTGTTGTCGCAACTGGAATGCCGGCAAGTGAACCATGATGTGTGAAATCAATACTACTAGCAACCCCGTTGCTTGGTAGCTAATGGACAATAATTTCATTCTTAGCGTGTTGGTTATTGAATCATCATCCTAAGATGGATCGTGCTACCTAGCCCGTATTTTCGGTGCACTCTTCGATCAATGAGATAGGATTGTGGCAATCCATCACTCTCTTGGTCCCATCGTCTTGCCCTGAAAAGCAAGAATGTTCTCGAGTTTAGTAACATATCGGTGGTTCATGATTTTCCGAATATCTTATCGAAAGTATTACCAGGTTGTCACCTGACCGCTATGCTGAGTTCGTGATCATGTTTGTTTTTCCTCCAAACCACCCATTCACCAAGAATCTGTGTTGGATACCCTGAGCTAGTTGGTTAAGCCAAACAACAACTTGGAGAGTTGGAAGATAAAGCTTGTCTGACTTAGTTGATGTTAAGGGATATCTTTTTGTGTGTGTGTGTGTGTGTTGAAGAACGATGATATCTCCATTGATTGGTCCTCGTGATCAGTTGTTGGATCTATTGCCTTGTCAAAACTTTGACTTGAGTATGGGCTATCGTCAACTCAAATCAGAACCAACGATGTTCGTAATGTTGTCTTACTCGTAGTTGATCCCTCGAGCATACACCATTACATCTTTGGTCTGACCAATGCTATCACCGTGTTTACATGATGGTGGAAGTCCAGTGATATGGAAGCTCCGATGAGTTGTTGTTGAGCCCATTAGCAGCATTTTGTCTCCCCCATGATTCATGTTGAACATTACACTAGTATTGGAAACTTTGTAAGCATTGCCTTCATATTCCGTTCATGAGGTATATGTTTGGATGAAAGGAGTGACCTCCGCTAATTCACGTGCATTTGATGTAAGTTGCCGTCGTGAATTCGAGAAAGCTTGTTTTTGCTTCCTTCGGAACCATCCCAAGTCAGTCCTGCATATGTGCGAAGTATTCTATGGTTTGAAGACTTGCAACCTTCAGCCCATATGTATTCCCTAGCACCACAAGCCACTGATTGATTTGCTCAAGGAAAAGGAGTTGCTGTACGAATACTAGTTTATGCACAAGACTTCGATATCCTCGTTGATGGTGCCCCACCTGAACTCGGTAGTGTTTTAGTATAAGACTACTACATGATCATGCTTGTCTGGGACAATGTGTTCACATGTATGTAGCAGAACCAGCTCATGTTTTGGAGCTTGCTATCGTGGTTCATTCCCCGAGAATCTCGCAACTCCGTCTCGTCGGTTTGTGTTGCAAAATTTCTTTTCCATACAGGCTGTCTGAAATATCCTGTTTCCAACCAGATCTGAATCTTAGGCAGATATGATGATTGGAACATTCCCAACATTTGCATTTTGTTCCCAGCTTGCACCCCATTGTGCCAATTTCCCATGGTTTGTCCTTCTCAGCAGTTGTTTTCAAGGATCACTACACCACAACACTGATGTAAGGACAGAAAAACTACCGGGAGAAGCCTCTTTAAAGGGCAGACAAACTGCCGGGACTGTGGTTCTCTCGGCAGATAGAACCGCCACGAGAACGGCTGTCGGGGATTACTCCTCCTGGCAGATAAACTTCTCCCGGTAGTTTTTCTGCCTTGACACATGTATTTGCCGGCAGTTCGTTTTCTCCCGGCAGATTGTTCAGAGCACGTGCAACTGCAATTACCGGCAGTTAAACCGCCTGTACAAGCATGTTCACCCGGCAGATATTATGCCAGCTTGTTGACTTCACTAGCGAAATGTTCTAGGCATCCCTATTATGTAATATCCATCCATTCTATATATATATATATCTACGTAATCAGGACATAGCACAAAATTTATACATGCACTTCAAAGTAACATATAGGCCTCATCGAAAACCTTAAACTTCATTCGATAATCATAACGACCATATATAAAGAGGTTGTGCCACAAAAGAAGTACATATATATGTTTGCCACACAACAAAAATAAAGTAGTGCCACTAGATATGTACATATGTTTCTAGATGTGTGCCACACAACCTAAATGAGCTAATTAACAACCACCAAAATGAGCAGAGAAAGTCTCAAGTTCAACAAACAAGACACAGGTCATTATCACTCCACCAACTTAATTTTAGGTCTTCCAAATCTTCAGCAGCTTAAAGATCTTCCAAACCTTAGTGAACTTGTGCAGCTTTGGGAAACCTGCAATAGATCAGAAGATGTTACATATAATAGTTGCAGTCAAAACTCAATGAAGATGTTACAACAATCGCATATAACAGCCGCATATGTTCTAAAATATAGAGCAACCAGTAACATCTCTTGAGTAATCTCTTCTATAGTAGAGAACATGTCCTGGACATCAACATGTCCATTTTTTATCATCTTAATAGTAGCAAGCTTATCTTCTCATCAAAATGTAGTGTGCAAAGTCTGTACAAATATTAACGGGAAGATGTTACAACAATCACATACAATGTCCGCATGCCGACATACAACAGCCACATATGTTCTGAAACATAGAGCAACTAGTAACATCTCTAGAGTAATCTCTACTTTAGTAGAGAACATATCCTGGACATCAACATGTCCATTTTTTATCATCTTGACAGTAGCAAGCTTATCTTACTTCTCATCCAGATATAGTGTGCAAAGTCTGTACAAATACTAACAGCAAGTAGGTGTGCCTATCTTGTACAACAAAAGTGAGGCTATCCCTGTACCAAAGTAAAGTGAACAGAATTGATGACCATTTTGATTGTTTTCTACATTTTGAAGCACAAGCACAAGGTCACGATCACACACTGAACATTAAACAAGCAAATTTTGAAGCTACTGTACTGAACAAGCACATATGCAAAATTATAGCATCTTATTTTCACTTGGTACTATTTCTCTACCAGAACGCATCAAGTGTTTAGCTGTGCTTCTTAAAATTTCGTATGTCGTATACCTTGGCTTCTTCAAAGTAATACAATTAAACATTAGTATTGGAACCTGCAGATTCAGTGTGCTAGTGCAGTCTCTAGTTGGCCCTGATATTGAGACTGACCTTGGATATAAGTTGATTTATTTTGAGTTCCTATATGAAGTTGGCACAACATAATAGGATAATGAATCTGGACATCTATAAATGATGATATCATTTTGTGGTTTTGCGTGGTACCGTGTTCCTTAGAGCAATGATGACAACGATGCTTACAGGCTTCCTACATCCAGAACAGAAGCTGAACTACATTTCTCCTATTGAAGAATCTGATGAAGGGGTGTATTGGGAGTATTGTGATTTTCAATGAAGCATTGCACAAACAAGCCTTTTAATTTCTGCTCCCTCTTTGCAGGAGCTATTAAAGTTGAGTTACATAAATGATTCGCTGGCTACAAAAAATAAGAGGGGAACTAGCTGGAGCATATATTTCAGGATCTTTTAATGGGGAGTTGTTTAGTTTCCTGGTTCCATGCTTTTGTTGGACAAGTTACAAACGAAGGTCCCCTAAAATGGTACGACCTCCATCCCAAAATAAGTGTATCAACTTTGTACTAACTTTAGTATAAAGTTGTACTAAAGTTATGAGACGTGTTTTGGGACGAAGGGAGTATCTGAATAGTGGACAAGACCACGGATTTACAAATCCAGTGAAACACTAGGAACATTTGGTTCAATAAATATTTTTTATTGGTTCACTTTCCTACATCTCGCACAACAACTTGAATTAGCCTAGAAAAATAAACCAAGGCTTTTGACAAACAAACAAGCTGAAATACTTCATGTACATGAAAGAAAGAGGATCCAGTTATGAGAAATGAATCAAATGAAAGTTGTGAGCGTGGAATCCAATGAAAATCATTTCTCTACATGGTAGAGTCTATCGTGTACATGAAAGAAAGATGAACCAATTGAAGTTTATATTTGTAACCATATTTATTCAACTGACCTCTCTACAAATTCATGGCTGATGGACACAAAAGCACACTTCTAAAGAACTATAATGATCTGTTTGAATTATAATTAATAATATATACTGGAATCAGGAGCTCAAGTTTCCTGGACACAAGTTAACCATGTAGCAACCAAATGAGCAAAGCATTACTATCTGTCCTTAATAGTACACACTAATGTAAATATTCAGCCAAGAAAACATGTATGTTACCTCCTCAGCTTGCTTGTGGTCGCAACCCATTGCTTCATTTGCCATTAACTGACTTCCAACTGCATACATAGAAGCAAAAGAGTTTTAAGCAATCAACCATGATAGTCATTGTATATTTAATCATAGGACCTAAGCTTACATGCTTGTAAGGCCATGCAATACATCGTATAACATACGAAAGAAAGTGTACTTCTATTAATAGGGAAAAATCTAATAACAAAATGCATACCATTATTAACTAGTACAGGCAAGGAGAAATATAATACAAACCAGGAATACAATCTAGCACAGAAGAAAGAGTGAATTGAAGCATGTCATTTCAGGAAATGCAAACACTAAAATAGTAGTAAGAATATCATTATATATATCATGGGAATAGCAAAGAAATATCACCGATGATTAAGAAGCAGAGGATGTGGTGCTGCTCTGGCGATGATGTAGAGGACGTACACGGCACTACTCAGGCAAGGAAGTAGAGGCAAGGCAACGCTGGTTGGGGCAAGGAGGTAACATGCTAATGCTGTCACATAGTCTAATCTAACATCAAACTAAAATACCATGGTAAGAAGAGTAATCTACCATATATTATATTGAAATGAACAAAGTAAGCTCGCACAAGAAGCAGTTATGACTCGTCATTTTGGTGCACTCCAGGGGGTGGTCATGGTGTACTCACATCAATATGAACGATGACCAAACTTCAAATCTACGACTAGACTGCAGTTGACACGACCATATATAATTTACTACTGTGGTCACTAATGTTTCAGTAGATACTGATGATATAAGTGCGCTCCTTGGCCAGTGGGTTGTCTCCTGGTGTTGTTCCTTCACTAATACCACTATTCAATAATTCACCCGATTAATCAGTTAACGGGCCAGTTAATCACTACTCATAGCATGGACGAATCGAATAACACCTATTCGTCCTGTTAACTTGTCAGGCCAATTAATTGGCCAGTTAGACCGATTAATCAGTTGTCATGTCAATTAATCCGTGGTGACTCATTAATGGGTGGGCAAACAAAGCCCAAAATTTTGGCACATAACCCCTTCCGGCCCCATGCCGCTCCTTAATATATAGGATTAATAATTTTACCTCCTCTCTATGCTTTTCATATGTGTATGGCAGCATATTTTGGTATACTACATAGCTGGGAGCATGAGAGTATGGTATAATACATTAAAAAATCTAGATATATGTTGGCAAGTTTCTATTCAATCTACCGATTAATGGTCGACCGATTAATCCAGTTAATAGGCTGATTCATCGATTAATCGCTACTCCTAAACTGACCGAGCAGCTACCAGTTAACGATTTCTTGAACATTGACTAATACTGCAATTATTACATGTGAATCATTATAAAGTACATAAAGACTCCCAACAGATCAATACAAGCAAAAATTGTAGCAACATAAACTGCATCTGTATAAAGTACATAAAGGCTCCCAACAGATCAATACAAGCAAAAATTAGCAACAGAAAGTTCCTGTGTTTGCTTCAAGAAATCATAATCTAGTGAAGGCATGAACTGTGGAGAAGGTGCAGCTTACCGGAGGAGCTCCTTGGTGCTTGGGTGAGCTTGTGCGGAGGGCCAACTTGGGGGAGGAAGCTCGCGAGGAGGGTGGTAGCTGATAAACGACGGCGTACAGCAAAGGAGGATGGTCACCGGTGGAGTGGCTCGGCGATGTGATGCTCCGTGTCAATTGGAGCTCGGCAGTGCCGCTCTGTTGTGGTTGGGGGCGACGGCGGCAGTGGTCTGGGTGGAGGAAGCAACAGTGGGTGCTTGGGGCGGCAGAGGAGCTACGATGGTGGGGGGCGACGGCGTCAGTGGTCTGGGTGGAGGCCGCAGCGGTGCATTGGTTGGGGCGGTGGACGGGCTGCGGTGGTGGGGGCGATGGCGGTGGTGGATCCGGTTGGGGCGACGGGAGGGGCTGCGGTGTTGGGGGTGACAGCGGAGGGATCAGATGGTCGGGGGCATCGGCGATCTGGTGATTTGGGGATGGCGATGGCTAGAGGACGGCCGGCGGCGGAAGGTCGGATGGTTGGGGGCGGCGGCGCTCTGGTGTAGGGCACGGGTGGATTGGGATTTGGGGGCCAGCGATGTGTGTGGTATGGTGCGGAGGGCCGGCGCGTCTAAGTTTCTTTTGGGCCAAATTCTTTGTCACCCTAGCGAGCGCTTAGGGCCCAAACTTTTCATTGTCGCGCCAAAGGCGGTCCCGGCAGAATATGGGTCGTTTTCTAGTTTTTCCGGCAGATGATGGGCCCTAGATTGTACCGGCAGTTCATGTGCCCTCGTTGCTTGAGTTCTCCCAGCAGTTTGCTTGCCCTAAGATGCTTGTACCAGCAGAAATTATTGTCCTGGCAGTTTATTTGCCCTTGGTTGGGTATTTCTCCCAGCAGTTAACTGCCCCCAATCAAGTGTTGTGGTGTAGTGGATCATCTTCAAAAGTGGACTTACCATGGGTCCCATACATTTCTGGTGATAAGCAAAAGTCATCCATTGCGTTGTCTTCAACAAGGTAGTCTACATCATCCATCCTAGTCCGAGTATGACATTTCTTCGAGCTCTTTCAAACGATCAATTGTAAATTGCCTTAAGCTGGTATGAAGAGTTTCAATGATCTATGGATCAAAAGTAATTCTTTTTGCCACTTAAGGGAACAATCCAACGAGTCACCTTTGCCAAGGTGCCCCATTACGGGATCATGGCAATTATTTCCTCGCCACCTTGACACCATCCACCATCTTTCTAAGCGTGGAATTGTTGCCCACCAAATCAAATCCCGTCGTTTGTTCTTCCATCCCTCTCGATGTGTTTTGTGTCTCAACTCGAGATGTTTCAACATCTCACTCCGCGAGTTGATTTTGTATAGCTCGATCTTCGAGAAGATCAATCCTAGTAGAGTTTCTTTCCATCGTCATCGCATGGATGAAGATCTCGCAAGCAAAGATGCCAAGATCAATATGACACAAGGAGTCGACATCTTTAAGAAGGGCAATTGGATCATGAAGACTGTGATAGTTTTGTGACCCCTCTGTCTTCTTACTTTACGTCTTGAATCTTGGGACGAGATTCCTGTTTAATGGGGGTGAGTTGTCACAGCCCTAGAGATTGATTGCAATTAGTTTCATAAGCATTCATGTCATCATGTTTAAATTTAATAAATTTGAAATGGGGATTGATAAACCCTAGCACAAATGCAATTCAAATAGGTTCAACCAAAATATTTTCAATGACCTCAAAATATCCTTTTAAAATGTTCATGATTTATGGAAAAAGGTGAAAGCCTCTACCAGAGATGATGCATATTTTTCCAGGAAATTTTGGTCATTGAATTAAATCATTATGGTATTTCAGTTGGAGTTTAAAAGTTACCATTAAATATTGGTTGCTCCAAATATTCTGAAATTTATTGTGTGGTTTGAAAATAATTCAAATATTCCTCACAAAAATTTACAAAATTAACCAAAGTGTTTTGGTTGGTATTTTATTTGCAAACATAAAGCAGAGAAATAGAAAAACAGAAAAGAATTAGAAAAGAGAGAGAGAGAGAGAGAGAGAGAGAGAGAGAGAGAACCCACCTGAGGTTACCTGCACAGCCCACCTGGTTGCCCACTTATCTGGACCAGCCCACCAGAGCCGCCACCGTCTCCCACCTCGCGCCAGAAGGACGCGAGGCGTGTGGCCACCGCGCACCGGCACGCGCCCGGCCACCTCCTCCCTCCCTGCCTACCTGGCTCCTCTTCGACGCGTCCGGACGACGCCACACGATCCCCAGAGCCGTCTGGCTCTCCCTCTCTCTCCCCCGAATGCTCTCCCCCTCCTCTGTTCTTCCCGCCCGAACGCCTTCGTCGCACCGCTCGCCACCACCGTGGACACCGCCATCCCGGCGACGCCCTGAGATGCCCAAGAGCTCCGCCTAGTACCCCTCTTCCTCCTCGTTGAGTTGTGCAACGCCGGACGCCCCCGAGCGCCTCCATGCCGTTTTCTTCAACCTCCCGGCGCCGGAGATCTCCATCGCCGCCCCGCTTGCTCTGGCCCCTCCCCGAGTCCACTGACCAACCCTGCGGAACCGTTGAGAGCTCCTACGCCCCTCGCCCCTCTCCCCGTCGACGCGTTCGTCCTCTAGCCATGTTTTCCACCTCGGCCGAAGCTCGCTGCCACCGTCCATGGAGCCACCGCAGCCACAGCTGCTGCCACCCGCGTCCGAGCTCATCAGCGTGCCCAGCGCACCCCTAGGAGCACGATGCACTCACCAGCTCCTCCCCTGGTGCTCCGTAGCCCCGTTTCCATCGATGTCCGAACTTCGGCCGCCGCCTTTGAGCTCGCCGCCGTCGATTTAGGTCGCCCCCAGTGAAACTGATTGCTCCACTAGATGCGCGCGGATGCCAGCTCGCCATAGCTCCAAACCGCGCCGCAAATCACCACCTGTAGCACCGTCACGAGCAACTCCGGCGTGCCACCGCCGTGCCTTTGGTCGCTGGCATCAACTGCTGGCGTGGCGTCGGATTAGTTAGCACTAATGACCCGGCTAAACACCCTTAGTGCCACTGCCATGTGGTCCCTGTGCCTGTTTAGTTTAGTTTAATTTTCTGTTTATATTAGTTCATAACCCAGTGGGGCCCACTTGTCAACATTGACTTTGCTGACGTGGCTTTTGACCGGTCCCACCTGTCTGTGACTCGAGCAGGCACTGTGAGACTGATGTGTGGGACCCACGGGTCAGGTTTGACCCTAGTCAGCCCTTGTTGACCTGATGACGTCACACCGACGTCATGCTGGCGCAGTAATGTTTTTCTGGGTTTTAAATAAATCTAAATGATTTATATATATTCAGAAAATGTTTAAAACTTCTAAAAATTCATAGAAAATCAACCGTAGCTCGGAATGAAATAAATTATATATGAAAAATGATCAGAAAAATCCAAAGAATCTGTTTATGGCATTTGTATGCATGTTAGAGCAACTTATATCCTCTGTTTAGGACAATTCAATTAAATGGCATTTAAGAAAGCACATATGGGGTTTGAATTTGAACCTAGGGTTCAAACCAAGTAGTATGGTTGCTAGTTGCATTAGTTCAATCAACAGCATATTGCCATGTCATGAGCATGCATCATATTGCTGCATTGCATTGATTGTGTTTCCTTCTTTATTGCCAGAAGTTGTCCCCTCTCGATAGACGTGGTTTCGACGATGAGTTCGATGACACCGATGAAGAGCTATACTATCTTCAAAAGTGCTAGGCAAGCAAAACCCCCTTGTTCATTCCGATACAATCCCACTCTCTTGCTCCTGCTCTCTTTTACTGCATTAGGACAACAACGATTCATCTGTTACTTGCTGCAGTAGTTGAACCCCTTATCCTCTGCATGACCTGTCATTGCCACAGTAAATAGATGAAACCCACTAGCATGAGTAGGAGTTGTTTGAGCCCTGATGTGCCTACTCATTCATGCTTCTTTGTCATGCCTGCTACTGCTTAGAGTTGAGTCAGGTCTGATTCATCGGGGATGAATTGGAATAGTGATGAACATGTCCTACTGTGTGTGAGCTAAGTGTGTGAACACGATTTGGTAAAGGTAGCGGTGAGAGGCCATGTAGGAGTACATGGTGGGTTGTCTCATTGAAACCATTCTTAGGAACTGAGTTCTGTGTTTGTGATCCATGAACAGCTACTACCACGCATTGGGCCCGAAACCAATGGACCCTCTCGACTTATTAACTGCCCTTGTCCTCTGTCCAGGAGTTGCAACTAGTTTCTGGTGTTTGTAGGATATGTGTTGGCGGCTGTGCGTAGCGCTGACCCTAGGGGTGGGCTATGATGCGGTAGATACACCATGGCACGGTGTACCGGGCGCCCATTTGGTGTCTCGGGAACCCTGTACACATCGTTTGGGGCTGTGAGCGAAACTTCGGCCGGATCTCCTCGCGGATGGAACCCGAATAGGCGATAAACCTGGACTAGAGACTTGTGTGGTTAGTCAGGTCGTGGCCGACTCCCTCGCTAGGCTTCCGCTTGAAGGTTGTCGAGATAGACGATGTGTACACGGTGGTAAGTGGCGAGAGCGTGTGTGAATAAGTACACCCCTGCAGGGTTATAAATGATCTATTCGAATAGCCGTGTCCGCGGTAAAGGACTTCTGGGTTGCCTGTACAGTTCATAGATAACTTGAAGTGGATACTCTAAAACTCGCAAGATAAGTGTGAGTGCTATGGATGGCCTTGTCTTAGGGAGACAGGAGCGGATCCATGGTGGTGTATTGAATGGTGAATATGTGGACTCGTGTGCGCCACCTCAAAAGAGTTGCTTGCAGTCGTAGTTCAGGTTAGCCACTGAGTCAAAGCTGGCTTGCTGCAGTTAAACTCCACTACCCCTTTGTTGATACCAATGCATATGTAGTTAGTTCTGATGTAAGTCTTGCTGGGTACATTTGTACTCACGTTTGCTTAAATTATGATTTGCAGAGAGACTCCGGTATCGCTAGTAGTTTCGCGTGGACTTCGACGTTTAGCTTGGTACCTCAGCTATGATCTTGTGCCCTCGGCAGGATCTTGTACGTTGGCGGCATCTTGGAGCTCCTGCTCCACTTCTTTCACCCACTCCTCATACTTGCGGAGGGTGACTTGCTCGGCCTCTAAAGCCGCAGCCGCTTTGTCAGCGGTCAATTGGCTTGCCCATGCCTGCTCCTTGGCTTCGGCAAGGGTGCTCTTTAGGTCCTCGACCTCGGTCACCCTATCTGAAAATATGATCAACCACATAGGACATTAGACTCCGCATCGACATATTCCTTTAAGTGTGTCAACAATTTTTTCCAACCATACCTTGCGATTCCTCAAATCGCTTGTTGGTGCGGACAAGTTCTTCATCGGCCTGCTCCAAATTCTGCTTAAGTTCGGCCACTTCAGTGGCCTGGGCGGTTGCCGCTAACAGTGAAGCCTGTTTATCAACATAGACACGTATATTATCTCCCGCGAATAACTATTTGATCCTCTATATAGCCCTTCTTTGTGAAAGCCAAACAGAGCCTCGGGGGATACTGTCTATACACATGCATATTTTTTCATATACAAAGCAACTAAGAATACATCACATACATCGAAGCCTGTTAATAGGCTGGCGAAGGCTTCGTTCAGTCCACTTTTTGTGGACCGAACCTTCTCAACCACCGTACCCATTAGGGTACGGTGCTCTTCCACAACGGAAGCACGTCGAAGTGCTTCCATCAAAATGTCCGGCGCCTCCGGATTGATGGAGGCCGCCGGTGGAGTCAGCACTCCCCCCTCCTTCCAAGGGGGTTTCTCGCTCGACTCCGGAGCCGTATGGGTCTCCGGAGTGGTATTTGGCTGGGGACCGGACTGGTCCGGCCTCCCGTCATCAGTTTCCATGGGGGTTGTACCCCCAATGTTCTCGGCGGCCGAGGCATTACCCTTTGGCGCCGTCTTGGCGACCTTCCGCACTTCTCCCTCGCTCGGAGAGGTCCTTTGGGATAACACCTTGGTGTCATCCATAACATTTGGCGGAGAAGCTCGTGGAGGCGTCTTGCTCTCCACCATTTCCGGCTCCAGAGAGTTCCCCGAGGATGATGATTGTTGGGGGAGATCTCGAGCCGGACTACAACATGAAACTTAAAGGTGTTAAAATCACAATCGTAAAAACCGAATATGTCTGCGGTATCCTTGGACACTTACGATGCGGCCAGGGGCTTCAGCCTAGGGCGCCACTCGGGGATGGCTTCAGCGTCCGAGTCCGAGTCATCGGAAAGGGAAATCTTCCCCTTCTTGGACACCTCCGCCTCTAGGTCCACGGAGGCCGCCCTTTTCTCCCCCCCCCCTAAGGGGAGAATTGCTCTCCTCCTCTTCCTCGTCTTCATCTCCCTCATGGGAGGAGGGAGCTTCAGTATCTCCAGACGTAGCGTCCGAAGTACCTTTACGGCGGAGGCCACTTTTGGCCTCCTAGCCCTTCTCCTTGGTCTTCTTCTCCGGCGCTTGGTACGGCACCGGAACCAGCATCCTCGTTAGCAGGGGAATGGCTGGGTCTTCGGGTAGTGGAGCCGGACACTTGATCTGCTCTGCCTTCTTTGTCCAGCCCTGAGAAGAGAATGAAAGACTAAGCATACCCTTTCATTTACGAGTTAAAGTTATGTTTGGAAATCAAAAAACTTACTGGAGTGGTCGGATGAGCATAGTCGAGGCTGATGTCTTCAGTCGTCTCTGGCCACGACTTCTGGGCCTTGAGAAGCAGCTTCCAGATCTCTTCATGCATCGTGACGAAGAATCATTGCAGGGTCCGAGGGCCAGCCGGATTGAACTCCCACATGTGGAGAGGCCGGCTCTGGCAGGGGAGAATCCGGCGAAAAAGCATCACCTGGATCACATCAGCAAGGCTGGTGTTCTTCTCCATCATATTTTTGATGCGCTTCTGCAGCGTCATCACCTCATCGAACGATGCCCAATCCAAGCCCTTGTTAATCGACGATGCGAGCCACATTGGGGGTCCGGATCTAAACTCAGGAGCGGCTGCCCAGTTGGCGCCGCGGGGTTCGGTGATGTAGAACCACTCTTGCTACCATATCTTGACAGTCACCACGAAGGCCCCTTTTGGCCAGGTGACGTTGGGAAGCTTGCTCACCATGGCGCCTCCGCAGTCTACATGCTTCCCATCAAACCACCTTCGGCTTCACGTTCAAGAACTTAAGCCATAGGCCGAAGTGGGGGGAATGCGGAGGAGTGCCTCGCACACGACGATGAACGCCGAAATGTGGAGAAAGGAATTCGGGGCTAGATCATGGAAATCTAGCCCGTAGTAGAACATGAGGCCATAAATGAAGGGTAGAACATGAGGCCGCGGATGAAGGGGTGGAGAGGAAACACTAGACCGCGAAGGAAGTGAGGGGTGAACACCACCCTCTCATTCGGCTCCAGAGTGGGGATGATCTGTTTTTTGGCAGGGAGCCCGTGCGTGATGTTCGCCTCCAAGTACCCCGCTTCTCGGAGTTCCTTGATGTTCCTCTCTATGACGGAGGAAGCCATCCACTTGCCCTGCGAGCCGGATCCGGCCATGGTTGGAGGGGTCGGGTGGTGGAAAGGGCTGAGAGCTTGGGCACTGGAGCTCGAGGACGAGAAGGCTGAGGAAGGAAGAAGGCGTGGGGTAAAGAATGGATATTTATCCGCTTATATAGGCAGTGAATATCAAGCGCCCCCCACTAGCCTTAAAACTCACCTATTCCCAAGGGATCGTGCAAACGGCACGATTGGGTTACCCAGGCCAGTATTGATGAAAACCCCATAATAAGGGGGCACGATCTCTGCTTTGATAAGACGTGTCAGTGAAGGCCACACCTCAAAACACGAAGTGGGAGGACAAAACGGTTAGAAATAATAAAAAGGCCAGACGTAACGTTTCACCGAAAAAGCTGTCAAAGGATATGCTTTATTAAACATTATGCCCTTGTTGTTTAGGGTTGTAGCTATAATGCAGAGCCGGATACAGATCTTTTGTTCAAGAGACTGCTTTGTACGCAAAGAAGGAACCCGCCTTGCAATGTCGAAGACAATCAACGAGACGTATACGTCGTCATTGAAGACTGGTTCAGGGGCTACTGAGAGAGTCCTGAACCAAGGGGTCCTCAGGTGTCCGGACAATTTGATATGGGTTGGACTGGTGGGCCGTGAAGATACAAGGCAGAAGACCTTTCCCCGTGTCCGGATGGGACTCTCCTTGGCGTGGATGGAAAGCTTAGCGTTTGGATGTATTATTTCCTTTCTCTGTAAACCGACTCTGTACAAGTGTACAACCCTAGACCCCTCCGGTGTCTATATAAACTGGAGGGTTTAGTCCGTAGGGGCTGAGAATAAATCACATAGGCTAGACGTCTAGGGTTTAGCCATTACGATCTCGTGGTAGATCAACTCTTGTAACCCCTATACTCATCAAATACAATCAAGTAGGACGTAGGGTTTTACCTCCATCAAGAGGGCCCGAACCTAGGTAAACATCGTGTCACCCTTGACTCTTGTTTCCTTTCATCCTCAGACGCACAGTTCGGGACCCCCTACCCGAGATCGGCCGGTTTTGACATCGACATAGCACTTTGGAAAAAATCACTTTTTCCGACCTCTGGAATGGCAAGTCTGGCCCCTAGTTGACTTCATATTGAGCCCATCCTTGGTCCTTTCATTATGCTTGGTCCTTGGTTGCTCCAAATCACATGTAGACATAAGAAAACTAAGAAAACTAAATAAAATATTAAATGTGCAATGCTCACAAGGGGAAGTGTAAATACCAGTAATCATGCATAATGAATAATTATTTGGTTCAATGGGAGATGATATATGAAGAGAACATGCAACAAACACTATTGCAGGAAGGTCCTAAGATGACCCATCTATAGGAGATCAATCGACCAACTATGTGTGATGCATTAATCGCAAGCGGTATCATTATAAAACCATCACCAATAAAACGAACTGTGTGTGATAGCGGATCCATCAAGCACTACTGCAGGATGATCCAAACGCGACAGTCGAATCAGAGACCCTTCGAAGAAACTGTGTGTGATGCATCAATCACAAATGGTGATGTAATAAACCGTCAAAAAAGATGCAAAACATTTGCGATGGTGGCGACATCAAACATGGTTCATATTGGAGTTGCGTGTGCTATGAGTGGCAAACGGTTAATCTAGAAGAACTATTGCGATGATGAAGAACAACAAAAACAGGTAGCCAGATGAGGGTGTGTGTGTTGTACGGCATACAATTCACTAGGATGAACTGTGTGTGATTAGGCAACACAATGGAAACGGTTCAGCTGAACAAGATATGTGTGATACGCGGCAAATAGGTCTATAATCAGAAATGCGTGCGGAGACCAATAATAACACAAACGATTGCTACTAATAAGCCATGTGATTTGCTCTGTCTACAGAAGAATAACATATATATATACTATATATATAACTAAAATAAACTTCCAATTACATAAGTGAATATACAGATCATCGGCACACACCTCAATAAACAATTGCATGCATTCTAAACTAGGAGAAACGATCGTCTAGTCATCTACTTCTTGTGACGCTCCCACCACTGCTCTATGGCTCGATCCCTCATCTGGGACAGGAAGAAGACACTCCCTCATGTCAATGATCCGCATGTACATCTCGTAGCTTGTGTATGCGTCCATGGTCGCGTACTTAACGTGTTGTTCATCCAGTCTCTCATGCCAGACACTGTGCCAGGCGTTCTTGTCCTTATTGCTCTCATCCTTCATCTTCATGTAGTAGGGGTCGATGATGGCCAAGGCGAGGTCAACCAGGGAGTTCTGTTTGTTGTTGTCGCTACCCAAACCCTGTAGTGACAGTTATGTTTGGTACTTGTCCTCGGCAAGCAACAACTCCATAGTTTGGATGGAGCTCTCCACCGAGACCGGCTCATTCGTATACACCACTGAGAGGGACTTCCCCCTCACATGGGTGTCCACTACGTGATGCGTGGTGAACTGCCAGCCGTTGTCATCATCGGCCGCTGGGAGCGCCATTGGAGCCACGGGGAGCGCCATTGGAACCGCTGGATGTCCTGTCTGTATGTGTCTTCATGGGTGTGCTTATTCTGTCGTGTGGTGCAAGAGATGAAGATAAATGGCCACAGGAATAAATGGGGGTTGGGTGGTCTGGATTCTCGGCGTGTCCGCATGGCAGTTTTTGCAGCGGGTAACTGCATCGTTGCGCGGCGCCCGGCGCAACCGCATGGACATGAACATGTGTGATCATGTGCCGGCCCCAAACACTGGCAGCGCGCATGGAGGGGGGAGGGTAGAGCGCCCGAAGGGACGCGAGAGCAGAGCGTGCGCGGCGTGACGCGAGCAGAGCGCGTCGCGGCCACCTCAACCGCGAGCAAGCACACACATAAAGTAGTTGAACACGTAGTGAATGATCGCCTACAAGTCGGCCGGCAGTTGCGTCGCTGCGTAGAGAGCGGCCGTGTGCTACTACCTCCGTCACATTAGTCCCCTTTATATTATGTGGCATACTTTGCCCTTAAATTTAACCAACAAAATGTTAATGCATGTTATAAAAGTTATATAATTGGAAACTATGTTCAAATACGAATCCAACGATATAATCTTTGGCGACATGCATTCGTATTTTATTAGTTAAATCCTACTTATAAAGTAGACGGGGGTATAGTAGGTAATTAAATCGCAAACGTTTTTTATTAACCATATGTGTATGTGGCCTTTCGTCCTCCTCTCGCACATATTGTCACCCCGCTACCGCAGACGGCTTATAGCGCAAGCATGGGCAGTGTCGGTGGGAAACAACACATATGGGGTCACTGGGATCCCTTCTACGGTTGGCGGGTGCGGGGTTGTGCGAAGAGCAGGTCTGGCAATCAGCACACAAATCGTTTACCCAGGTCGGGGCACGGAGACGCATAAAACCCTAGTCCTGCGTGTATGTGTATTGAGGTGTTCTTGTGTTCTTGAACTAGCTCCAGTGGCTGTCTAATCCAAAAGATCCGAATCCCTCTCCAGTACGCCTCGGGTGTCCTTTTATAGACAAAAAGGGGTTGCCACAGTGGCACACAGGAGGTGGAAAGGTGTACAGGGGCTGAGTCTATCCCCTGGCATCGTCGAACAAACGCATTTAATGTGCTGCCGACGTGCCCCTCTTGCTTTATTGGGGACGGCAAAGAAGCTCGTCCCAGCTGTCGTCGCCTCGCCTAGCTCCGACGCGCGTCCAAGCTGATGAGGTGTTGTAGCGCCACGTTGGCTGGCCGCTGGGCTGGTGCGGTGGTGGAGCCTTCACGAAAATCTGCATGCCACCACGCAGGTGCTTGCTGAGTTGGTGTAGAGGCCGCATGCCACGCAGATGCCTGCTCAGCTGGTCAAGCTGGCAGCTATATGGGAGCGGCGGTGGAGTCTCGGCGGACGCGGGCACGGTTGCGGCCTCGCGGGCGTCCTCGGCAAGGGTCTTGCCGAGGGCTCGGCAAGGGTCTCACTGCGGCACCCCGGTCGTCCCCGGCAAGGGTCTTGCCGGGGGTCTCGTGGACCTCCTCGGCAAGGATCTCGCCAAGGGTCGTCGTCTTCTGGTTTCTATCTGATCTTGTGTGTCTATGATCTCTACAAAGAACTGCATGCCACTATGGAGGTGCCTCCCGAGCCTTGGTTCCAATATGGCATGGGGACCCCTTGGGCTCAAGGGTGGTACGCTCTGTTGGCGTTAGGTAAGTTGCCCCGGCAAGGATCCTGCCGAGGCTGTGGAAGCCACCCCGGCAAGAGTCTTGTTGGGGGAGTCCGCCTCGCCCTCTTGCTCTCTTTGCGTCTCTGGCCTTGGCGTTGCTCCGGCATGCCTCCCTTGCCCTGCTTAGTGTGGTCGTGGGCGCGGCTCTGACTTCCCGTGCACAAGTTAAGGGGTGCAAAAGGAGAGCCCCTACTTTTGTACACCGATAGGAGCCCCCGAGCTTAGGCCACACATAAGTGCGACGCGTTGTTGGGCTAGGCCCAAAACGGTGCGCGGGCAGGTGGGGCAGGTTTTTACCGCAGTAATTTCCCGTCTGCTGCGCTTCCCCACGACCCGCATTGAACGCGCGACATGGAGGGTCATGCGTGACGTGGGGGTCGTACGTGGGGCGGTTTCCGCACACATGCGTTACATTGTGGTAAAGAGGCGGCCAGCGCCTTCCCCGTAAAAAGGAACAACCGCGGGCGCACTACTCATTTACCCCCTGTGTCTTCTCCAATCTCGGAACCGTCGTCCCCTCCTTCTTCCTCCTCATGCCTCTGCTCTCGCTCACCGTCTCCACGTTTTCGCCGCTTGTTCTCCTCCACTTCTCACAGCCGCCGTGGCACCCAAGACCAGCAAGAGCAAAGGAGTGTCCAGGGAAGCCGGGGGGTCGGAGCCGCCAGAGAGCGAATCGGCAGCGCGGAGGATGCAGCTCGCCTACTTCCCCTCAATGGTCGACGCAGTCCACCTCCAAGACAACTTCAGGCCCTTGTGGGGGTGCAAGACGGGGGGAGAGACGACGGGGCACCCGGGCACGCGCGTCATCCCCGCCAATTGCGCCAAGGCCGCCCCGAATCGGTACCCATTCTTCGTCGACTACTTTTCTTGTGGCCTCTGCCCCCCTTTCTCTGATTTCTTCAACGACATCATGCACACCTACGGCTTCCACCTTTTGGATTTCACTCCATATGCCATGGCGTGCATGGCTCTTTTCGCCCATCTCTGTGAGGGCTTCGCCGGAGTGCTTCCCAGCACGGCGCTCTTCCGCCACTACTTTTACCCTCAGATCCAGAAGGGATGCGCCATCTCTGATTGCGTCACTTGGATCCCAAGGCCCCTGGAGAAGGGGACGAAACCAGAGGGCGCCCAGAAGGAGAGGTGGGAGGAATGGCAGAGCCGGTGGTGCTGGATTGAGGAGGAGGACCCCCTGGAGTTTTGCCAAGTTCGCCAGACATTGCCGGTCCGCAGAAATGACTGGGGCAACGTCGATGCCTAGGACGGGAGGCTCACGATCGCCACCACTAGGACCCACCGCCTTGCCGCTGCCAGGCTCACCCTGGAGATGGTCAGGGCAGATTTCATCCACCGCCGCATCGCTCCTCTACACAACAAGGGGAGGCCGGCTTGGCTTTTCAGCAACGCGGCCGACATCATGCGGCTCTGCCCTGTCCTAAACCATAACTTCACGGTGATGGCGCACGCCCACTTCTGCCAGCGGCTCTTCTAGCTCGACGTGGGTTGTGACGGCAGGGCCGAAAGGGCCGGCAAGGCCGCGAAGGCCAGCAAGGTCGCCAAGGGGCCCTCGTTCGGGTTGCCGGCGGGGATGGTCCCGTTGAGCAACAACTCTCGCCGAACCGACATCATCGCCATGATGTCGGACTTCAACGCGCATGGCCTCGACCCGAATTGGGCCGAGCCGGAGGAGGATCAGGTGCAGGAGTTCTTCGACACCTTGGTGGAGGGGTACGTCCGCGAGGATCCGCGGCTCATCCAGGACACCACCCAGGCGGAGCTGGACTACATCGCCGCCAGGGCGGTGGAGGCGGAGCTCGCCAAGGAGGCCGGCAGCGCTAGCGGCACGGAGGATGAGGCTTCGACGGCCGCGGAGGAGAAGAGCTCGCCCAGTGGGCGGAATCCGCTGGGGAGGCCAGCGGCGCAGGCACCGGGGCCCCTCTCATTGAAGATGACGCCGACGAGTCGTCTGAGGAGGAGACTGAGGCTGTCAAGCCCCCGTTCATGGGGAGAGGGCGTGTCCTGCGGTGGGCCACCTCTGGTGAGCCGGTCCGGTCTGGCAGGGCCGCTCAACCACAACAACCTCCGGAGGCACCCATGCGCCAGACGAGGGCCGCGGCGGCAGGGAAGGCGGTGAAGGTTGTGGGGGAGAAGAAGAAACCAGCTGCCCCTTCTTCGTCCAAGCGTCCCCCAACCCCACCTGCTTCCCCTCCTCCCGTCGGCGATGATTCGGAGGTCTTCTTCGACCTCGGGTCTCTTAGCCCGAGGAGGAATATGAAAGCCACGAAATAAGAGGCGGAGGATGAGTAAGTGTCTGGCCTTTCGTCATCTCCGTCCCTTTGGACCGTGCTACTTTTCCTGACTTGTCCTCATGCTCGCAGGGATAGGGAGACGCTGGCCCAGAGGGTGGCGAAGAGGGCCAAGGCCTTGGCGGGCGGCCAGCCTGTCATGCCCCAAGACCGGAGCTTCAGGTGCCTTCCATGATTTCCGGGTTTCGTCGTGTGATTTGTTTGGTCCGTTGCATTTCATCTTTGCATCATGTGCATTGCATCATGTCATCATGCAACCCGTTTTAAAACTCAACTAAATAAATGGCATGGATCTTGGATCCATTTAAACCAAGGGAATTCATATGGTGATTCTCTATAAAACATATCCTCCCAATAGTAGGGAGCTATATTAAACATTTCATTAATGTGGAATTACCTTGACACACTTGCCATTTATTCTTTCGTCATTTTCCGGAGCTCCACCAAAAATCCGAATATTTTTGGACTCTTCATTACCTTGAACTTATTCAAACCATTTGAATTAAATTCAAATGGATTTGAATTTAGATATCTCAATCATGGCCTTTTCTATTTTCCCGGAACAAGCACATTTTTGTGAGTCCGGGAAAATTATCTGCGTGTTCCACTTCTTCCCCTAACCCCTCTTTCTTTTCTTTCTTAATCTCTATTTTTTTTTCTTTTAATAGTGAGAGAGAGCCCAGTCTCTCAGGCCTGCCAGGCCTGCCCTTTTGCCTTAAGGTACAGCTGGCCCCACCTCTCTACTAGGCCTCCCTAGGCCCACTCTTGCACTGGCCTCCAAGGCCCAACCTTCTTCCGAGGCCAGCCCGCACGCCCCCGTAACCCTAGCCTCGACCGAACCCTCACTCTCTCCCTCACCTTCGTTCTCTTGCGCCGCCCGAGCCACTGGCTCGATCTCCTCCTCCCTCAGCGCCATCTCTCCCTCGATCCCATCTCTCTCTCTCTCTATCTCTCTCTCTCATGACCAGCGCCGGCCTCGTCCCCTCTCGCAAGCACGTCGTCGCCTCCCTCCTTCCTCTCCTGCAGCGCGTCCCTGACCACCTAGGCCGAAGCCCCCGCTGCTACGCCTTGGACAGGAGGTCCCCCATGGAGGCCGCCCCTTGCCTCGTCCTCTGCCATGGCTGTAGAAGCGTGCCGTGAGTTGCCGCTGTGCTGCTTCGCCGTCCGGCCGTCGTCGACGACCACCACCTTGCCACCGCCTGAGGCCCGCAAAGCCGCCGCCCTGCCGCTGAGCACGAGCGTTGCTCCTCTACTCCGTTCAGCCGCCCATGGTCCTGCTTCTCCTCGCTGAGGCCATGGATGCCCACGGC
Organism: Triticum urartu; assembly: GCF_003073215.2. Lineage (NCBI taxonomy): Eukaryota > Viridiplantae > Streptophyta > Magnoliopsida > Poales > Poaceae > Triticum > Triticum urartu. The sequence goes on from NC_053023.1 coordinate 315,548,444, forward strand.
CCCGTCGTCCTGCACCTCCACATACTGCCCACACACGTCGACCTTCGCTGCTTCCACGCCCTTTCTTCGCCTACGCGGAGCCACGAGCCAGCGCCAAGACCCGCCTCGCCCGTTGGCAGATTCAACCCTCTACATGGGCCCCGCGTCGCCTCTGCCAGCCCCGTGCTGCTACTTGCGTCCGCCAACTTCGGTTACGTTTTGCTGCCCTGATCAAGATCGCCAGGTACGGGATGAACCGCGAAGCCCCATGGATGCCATGTACCACAACCGCTGCATTTCGTTTCATGTCTGTCGAGACCAAGAGGACGCCAAGTACCAGGATGACGACGACCCGTCAAGTTCATCTACGTGTGTGTACCACTACGCCAGAGTCCTCGGATCCGTCAAGTTCCATTATGAGATGTACAACTACCGTCGACCTCGAAGACCATGGATTCACCTAGTTCCCACAACAACAAGTGTGACCCTTCGGATGCGCCAAGTTCGTCTACACAAAAATGCCAAGTACCACTCATGTCGGCAAAACCCGCAAGTCGGACCCCGAACGATCGACGTCTCGAGGATCGATAGTGCCACTACTTCTACTACCGTCGCAAGAACAGGACCGGAGAGTCTGAAGACCCCAAGTACCTCCACGATGACCTGATGCATATTGAGCTCCACTTAACTTGTAGTTTTGTTCGTGCTCTTGCTTTGCCATGCCATGCATATTTAAACCGGACATGCATCATACTTAATTGTGCATCATGCCATCTTTATGCGATGGTTGTTTACTATGTTGTTTGCTTCTTTCCGGTGTTGCTTCTTCGGTTTAGTTCCGATAACATCGTGTTGTGAGGATTCGTTCGACTACGTCCGCTTTGTCTTCTTCATGGACTCGTTCTTCTTCCTTGCGGGATCTCAGGCAAGATGACCATACCCTCGAAATCACTTCTATCTTTGCTTGCTAGTTGCTCGCTCTATTGCTATGCCTATGCTACGATACCTACCACATGTTTTATCATGCCTCCCATATTGCCATGTCAAACCTCTGACCCACCTTATCCTAGCAAACCGTTGTTTGGCTATGTTACCGCTTTGCTCAGCTCCTCTTATAGTGTTGCTAGTTGCAGGTGAAGATTTGAGTTTGTTCCATGTTGGAACATGGATATTTTGTAGGGATATCACAATATCTCTTATTTAATTAATGCATATATATACTAGGTAAAGGGTGGAAGGCTCGGCCTTATGCCTGGTGTTTTGTTCCACTCTTGCCGCCCTAGTTTCCGTCATACCTGTGTTATGTTCCTTGATTTTGCGTTCCTTACGCGGTTGGGTTATAATGGGAACCCCTTGACAGTTCGCCTTGAATAAAACTCCTCCAGCAAGGCCCAACATTGGTTTTACCATTTGCCACCTAGCCTTTTCTTTCCCTTGGGTTATGTAGACTCAAGGGTCATCTTTATTTAAACCCCCGGGCCAGTGCTCCTCTGAGTGTTGGTCCAACCTGTCAGCTGCCGGTGGCCACCAGGGGCAACTCTGGGCTGGCCTACCGGAACCTTGGACAATCCGGTGTGCCCTGAGAACGAGATATGTGCAGCTCCTATCGGGATTTTTCGGCACATTCGGGTGGCTTTGCTGGTCTTGTTTTACCATTGTCGAAATGTCTTGTAACCAGGATTCTGAGTATGATCGGGTCTTCCTGGGAGAAGGAATATCCTTTGTTGACCGTGAGAGCTTGTGATGGGCTAAGTGGTGACACCCCTGCAGGGTTTTGAACTTTTGAAAGCCGTGCCCGCGGTTATGAGCAGATGGGAATTTGTTAATGTCCGGTTGTAGAAAACTTGACACTTAACTTAATTAAAATGCATCAACCGCGTGTGTAGCCGTGATGGTCTCTTCTTGGCGGGGTCCGGGAAGTGAACACGGTGTTGGAGTTATGCTTGAACGTAAGTAGTTTCAGGATCACTTCGAGTTCACGACCGTGCTTTGCCTTCTCTTCTCGCTCTCATTTGCGTAAGCTAGCCACCATATATGCTAGTACTTGCTGCAGCTCCACCTCATACCTTTTCCCTACCCATAAGCTTAAATAGTCTTGATCGCGAGGGTGTGAGATTGTTGAGTCCCCGTGACTCACAGATTACTTCCAAAACCAGCTTGCAGGTGCCGGCGATATCGTGCAGGTGATGCAACAGAGCTCAAGGAGGAGCTCGATGAAGATCGTGTTTGTTATGTTGTTCCGTTTCCAGTTGATCAGTAGTGGAGCCCAATTGGGGCGGTCGGGGATCTGTAGCATTAGGGGTAGTCTTCTTTTATTTTGGTTCCATAGTCGGACCTTGATTGTATCTGATTGATGTAATGCTTTATTCATGTATTGTGTGAAGTGGTGATTGTAAGCCAACTATGTATCCTTTTCCTTATTCATTACATGGGTTGTGTGAAGATTACCTCTCTTGCGACATTGCCTTCAATGCGGTTATGCCTCTAAGTCGTGCTTCGACACGTGGGAGATATAGCCGCATCGAGGGTGTTTCAAGTTGGCAATCAGAGCCTTCCCTGACTTAGGAGCCCCCTGCTTGATCGAATCGCTGGCGTTGTTGAGTCTAGAAAAATATTTTGAGTCATTTAGGATTATATATATATCGGAGAGTAGGATTCTTTTTACTCCTCAGTCCCTTCGTCGCTCTGGTGAGGCATCCTGACGTAGAGTTTTGACTCTTCTCTTCTCAAATTTCACTAATTTTTTTTAGGATCACGCAGGTATCTTGGAATCGTTCTGATGGATTTGTGACGAGAACATTGTTCTTGGTGCCTCCTGACAATTAGGGGTTGTGGCAGTGTCCCGGGGAGTTGAGCTCTGAGGTGTTGTCGTCACAATTTTATCGTTGCAGTTCTGGAATACCTGAGTTTTTGCCGACATCAAAAATCTCTTTTATGTAGTTGTTGGTGAGATAACCTCGACGCCACCCAGTACTGGGGCGGGAGTTCGGGAGTATTGCCATAACTTGTATAACGGATGCTTTTCGAAGGTTGAGGTAAATGATTTCTGAAGGTTTCTTGGTTATGTGTTGAAGGATGGATACAGCTGGATGTAGGAATTGTTAGTTTTGGGTGAGATATTATGCTTCCCCTGTATCCCCAACACCTGATTGCATAACCGGAAAATTTCGGGAGTTTATAAGTGGGAATTCAAGTAGCACATAGGATATCTTTCCGACAGATGTATGATATGAAATTGGGGTTCGACGTCTAGTGGCCCGCCTATCCATGGTTGGTTTTACAGTGGTCTCGTTGTGTCTTAAAGAGTCCTTGGCTATGCCGACTCGGGGACGCTTCGTATGTCATGTGCACTGCCTTGTACATGATGGTGTTGTACGATTGAGCCCGTGTGGGCCCCACCACGAAAACTTCGGACGAAATCTCTATCATATGTTTGTTCCGGCTTATTCCGCAAGCCAATCCTTTGTTTTGTTTTGAGTTGTGGTATTCGAGTTGCTTCAATGTCAAGTGTTGATTCCATACCTTTCCCTAAGCAGTGTTCTCATATTTCTTTGTGGATGCTAATCCTTCTTGATCATCGAGTTTGTCATTTCAATTTCTTTTCAACCGGTGTGCTCCTCTTCAAGTGGATCCGTCCAATTCAACATCCGCAAGATCAATTCTAAGTTTCTCAACGGTGTTCGTTTCATCCATTCCAAATTGTCTTTGTTTTCCCACCCTCCCTCCCTTTGTTTCTTCAAGGACTCAGATTTCTTATTCAAGTATCCTTTTAGTGATGGTAAGCCTCTCCATTCTTTTCCGTCAATGTTCTTATTCGGTGATTCTCAGGAAGATGCTAAGGAAGCTTCAAGTTCGTCATTCTTCATTCTTTTCATCTCTGGTGGTTTCAAGTCAAGCTTTGTTGATCCTTTTTCCTTGTTTCAAATACCTTCTCATGCCGGTGCACCTCATATTCATTCATTTCTCGCTATTCATTTGTTCCGGAGTGCTCAAGGTATCTCAAAGATTCGTGTTTCCACTCTGCATTCGTTCAAGCTCTTTCGAGGTTGTAATCTCATTCAATCCATTTAATTCAACCGGCGCAATCTATCTTTTAAATCATCAACATTGTTTCTGTTGAGTGGGCCCTAACCCACAGGTCTTTCCCAGGATCTTACCTGACTCTTCTAATTCTCCCAGAGATATCCTTAAAATTCTTTTCGAAGTTTGACGTAAGAATGAATTATCATCAGTCTAATGTCTTTCTCCAAGATCTTCAAATTCTTTTCACCATTGGCTCAACCTTTCTATTCGTCATCCCGGAGTATCTCAACAATTTGGTGGTGTTTCTCGTCGTCATTCTCGGATTTGAAGACCGAAGAAGATTTTTTTTTCTCAATCTTGCTTCATTCTCTTCAAGATTCTTGATTCTAGCTGATGCTATCCTCTCATAATTGTGTTTGATTGTGTCAATTATTTTCACCTATCCGAAGCATTTCATGAGTTGTTTCCATTTCTTTCCTCCGAAGGCCATCTTTTCAAATATTATTCATTCCAGCTTTCAGCTCTCGTTCTTCAATCATACCGGTGCTTAAATCAAATATCCTCTAATCAATTCGGGATCTCTTCGTTCACTTGTATCTAAATTCTCTCAAGTATCCTCGTTCATTTCATAGTTCTTTCCGGTGTTCCTTTATCTTTTCTTCGGTCATTTCAATTCTTACGGTGGTTCTCCCAAGATTCTTCTTCCTTCGTGTATCATATCAATGCATTCGTGCTTTTCAAATTCTACCGGTGGTTCGTTGAAGACCTTCTCAATTTTGCGCTATATATCTCTTAATCCTTTCTACGAGAATAAGTGGTATGCCAAATCCGTTGCTTGTCATCAATTTAATTGGTGAGGGATACGCATAATGTAATTCTTATTCTTGTTTCTTCCAAGTGATTAATTCCTTATTCCGGAGGTTCATCAAAAATCCTTGTTTTATTTTGTTCAACTTTCTTTCCCAGAGTTCCAAGATCTCTCAATTATATCGTCGCAAAGCTCCATTTAATCATTGCAAGGCTTCACCTTCTGTTTTCAACCTCTCTTTCCTTCCGTTTGATCATCCTTTTATTACCGGAGGTCTTCATGGAGGCTCTACATGATGGTTCATCAAGGATTTAATTCCTTCTCGAAGTGTTCATTGAGATTCTTTTCAGAGGAGCTCAATCATTCTTCATCTTGCAATCCGGAGTGCAATTCTTTCTACCGTATCATTGGAGGTGGTATTATGTCATTCTTGATAATTTGAGTTCATGTTTCATGATTCACATGTTGTTAAGAATGAGGTATTTTAAATCCATCAACCTCTTCGTTGGAGTTATCTTGGGTTATATTTCACCTAAAGCCTTCCCTAAGGATTGTTGCTATTTATGGTGCTCATATATGACCCAAGTTCTTCATCTATTCTCCCAGTGAAATAAGTTCCTCGTCTCCTTGTTCATATCAATCCAATCTATTGTTTTCCGTTAGTGGCATAATTTCAACTCATAATTTTTTAGATGTCTTCCATAAGCCCACATCAAGCTTATCCTTTCGTTGTTGGCTTTCCAACAACTCCGTTCGACCCTTATCCTAAGGATGCCTTTTCAAGCTCACTTGTGGCATTAGTTGACCTTTTCTTCTCAACCCTTTCATTTCAATGATCTATTTTTCTTTCTTCTTACGGAGGCATTGTGATGTTTCGCTATTCTCTCGTCATCTCAAGTTGTGAAGATCATGATCTTTTCGTGCTTACCCATTTAACCGGAGTATTGTGCCCCTGTGCTCAAGCTTTTTCATTTTATCAAGTATTTCATCTCTTTTCAACCGGAGTGCTGCTCGAATTTGTTCTTCCTTGTTCCTCTTTCCTAACGGAGTGCTTTCAACTTTGTTCATCTCCGTTGTATCCTTTCTTTCAAGTTGTTCAACCTCTCAAGGTTCCTTGGTTTCACTCGTTTGTCAAAGAAGCAACTTAGTTTTACCTTTTATCTTCCTCTTCCGTTTCCCTCCGGTGCCATCCTAGATCTCGGGACGAGATCCTCTCGTAGTGGTGGAGTGTTGTGACGCCCCAAGACCGGAGCTTCAGGTCCCTTCCATGATTTCCGGGTTTCGTCGTGTGATTTGTTTGGTCCATTGCATTTCATGTTTGCATCATGTGCATTGCATCATGTCATCATGCAACCCGTTTTAAAACTCAACTAAATAAATGGCATGGATCTTGGATCCATTTAAACCGAGGGAATTCACATGGTGATTCTCTTTAAAACATATCCTCCCAATAGTAGGGAGCTATATTAAATTTTCATTAATGTGGAATTACCTTGACACACTTGCCATTTATTCTTTCGTCATTTTTCGGAGCTCCACCAAAAATCCGAATATTTTTTGACTCTTCATTACCTTGAACTTATTCAAACCATTTGAATTAAATTCAAATGGATTTGAATTTAGATATCTCAATCATGGCCTTTTCTATTTTCCCGGAACAAGCACATTTTTGTGAGTCCGGGAAAATTATCTGCGTGTCCAACTTCTTCCCCTAACCCCTCTTTCTTTTCTTTCTTAATCTCTGTTTTTTTTTCTTTTCTTTTAATAGTGAGAGAGAGCCCAGTCTCTCAGGCCTGCCAGGCCTGCCCTTTTTCCTTAAGGTCCAGCTAGCCCCTCCTCTCTACTGGGCCTCCCTAGGCCCACTCTCGCGCCGGCCTCCAAGGCCAAACCTTCTTCCGAGGCCAGCCCGCACGCCCCCATAACCCTAGCCTCGACCGAACCCTCGCTCTCTCCCTCACCTTCGCTCTCTTGCGCCGCTCGAGCCTCTGGCTCGATCTCCTCCTCCCTCAGCGCCATCTCTCCCTCGATCCCATCTCTCTCTCTCATGACTAGCGTCGGCCTCGTCCCCTCCCTCAAGCATGTCGTCGCCTTCCTCCTTCCTCTCCTGCAGCGCGTCCCCAACCACCTAGGCCGAAGCCCCCGCTGCTGCGCCTTGGACAGGAGGTCCCCCATGGAGGCCGCCCCTTGCCTCGTCCTCTGCCATGGCTGTAGAAGCGTGCCGTGAGTTGCCGTCATGCTGCTTCGCCGTCCGGCCGCCGTCGACGACCATCACCTTGCCACCGCCTGAGGCCCGCGAAGCCGCCGCCCTGCCGCTGAGCACGAGCGCTGCTCCTCTGCTCCATTCAGCCGCCCATGGTCCTGCTTCTCCTTGCTGAGGCCATGGATGCCCGTGGCCCCGTCGTCCTGCACCTCCACACGCTGCCCGCACACGCCGACCTTCGCTGCTTCCACGCCCTTTCTTCGCCTACACGGAGCCGCGAGCCAGCGCCAAGACCCGCCTCGCCCGTTGGCTGATTCAACCCTCTGCGTGGGCTCCGCGTCGCCTCTGCCAGCCCCTGCTGCTGCTTGCATCCGCCAAGTTCGATTACGTTTTGCTGCCGCGATCAAGATCGCCAAGTATGGGATGACCCGCGAAGCCCCCTCGATGCCATGTACCACAACCGCTGCATTCGTTTTCATCTCTGTCGAGACCAAGAGGACGCCAAGTACCAGGATGACGACGACCCATCAAGTTCATCTACGTGTGTGTACCACTACGCCAGAGTCCTCGGATCCGTCAAGTTCCATTATGAGATGTACAACTACCGTCGACCTCGAAGACCTTGGATTCACCAAGTTCCCACGACGACAAGTGTGACCCTTCGGATGTGCCAAGTTCGTCTACACAAAAACGCCAAGTACCACTCATGTCGGCAAAACCCGCAAGTCGGACCCCGAACGATCGACGTCTCGAGGACCGATAGTGCCACTACTTCTACTACTGTCGCAAGAACGGGACCGGAGAGTCCGAAGACCCCAAGTACCTCCACGATGACCCGAACATCTACAGAAAAATGTGTACCTCTGCCGTCGCCATGTACCCCTACTTCCACTACGAACGTCCCGAGAACGTCTACTTCCTCTACTTGGCACCGAACAAGAACCGTCCCGTTTGCACACTTCGAAGGTATAACCCCGAGACGACGTCCGTGAACGAATGCTTGCGATGTTTGAGATGCACCCGTTGTTTGCACCGTGTCCAAATTGTCACTCGTTTCCTTGTCGCCAACTCGTGAGACACCCGGAATCCGGGATCACCCCACCATTTTTTGCATGCTCCCGTCATTTTCCTTTTGCACCGGTCTTTCCATGAGCTACCAGAACCGTTATCGTTGTCGTGGCACCCCTTTCTTTCCACCACGGTGACAAATGCTTCATAATGCTCTTGTCAACTTTTAATAAAAATTGCATAAACTTGTTCATGTCATCCGCATCATGATAACAACAATTAAAATGTTTAAATTGTTGTTGCAATAAATTACTAATGCATATGGGGATTTACCGGATTTGTTGTTTGTTATATCCAGCCCCATTTAAACTGTTTAAAGGGTATAGTTTTGTTATGCTTCACCTCTTGCCATGTTAACCAACATTTAATATTGTTGAGTACTTAAACGGGAGAGAACTAAATAATTGATGTGGTGTTTTGTCAATATGCATCCCGATGCATATTGAGCTCCACTTAACTTGTAGTTTTGTTCATGCTCTTGCTTTGCCATGCCATGCATATTTAAACCGGACGTGCATCATACTTGATTGTGTATCATGCCATGTTTATGTGATGGTTGTTTACTATGTTGTTTGCTTCTTTATGGTGTTGCTTCTTCAGGTTAGTTCCGATAACGTCGTGTTGTGAGGATTCGTTCGACTACGTCCGCTTTGTCTTCTTCATGGACTCATTCTTCTTCCTTGCGGGATCTCAGGCAAGATGACCATACCCTCGAAATCACTTCTACCTTTGCTTGCTAGTTGCTCGCTCTATTATTATGCCTATGCTACGATACCTACCACATGCTTTATCATGACTCCCATATTGCCATGTCAAACCTCTAACCCACCTTATCCTAGCAAACCGTTGTTTGGCTATGTTACCGCTTTGCTCAGCCCCTCTTATAGCGTTGCTAGTTGCAGGTGAAGATTTGAGTTTGTTCCATGTTGGAACATGGATATTTTGTTGGGATATGACAATATCTCTTATTTAATTAATGCATCTATATACTAGGTAAAGGGTGGAAGGCTCGGCCTTATGCCTGGTGTTTTGTTCCACTCATGCCGTCCTAGTTTCCGTCATACCGGTGTTATGTTCCTTGATTTTGCGTTCTTTACGCGATTGGGTTATAATTGGAACCCCTTGACCGTTCGCCTTGAATAAAACTCCTCCAGCAAGGCCCAACATTGGTTTTACCATTTGCCACCTAGCCTTTTCTTTCCCTTGGGTTCTGCAGACTCAAGGGTCATCTTTATTTAAACCCCCGGGCCAATGCTCCTCTGAGTGTTGGTCCAACCTGTCAGTTTCTGGTGGCCACCAGGGGCAACTCTGGGCTGGCCTAACGGAACCTTGGACAATCCGGTGTGCCCTGAGAACGAGATATGTGCAGCTCCTATCGGGATTTTTCGGCACATTCGGGTGGCTTTGCTGGTCTTGTTTTACCATTGTCGAAATGTCTTGTAACCAGGATTCCGAGTATGATCGGGTCTTCCTGGGAGAAGGAATATCCTTTGTTGACCGTGAGAGCTTGTGATGGGCTAAGTTGTGACACCCCTGCAGGGTTTTGAACTTTCGAAAGTCGTGCCCGCGGTTATGGGCAGATGGGAATTTGTTAATGTCCGATTGTAGAAAACTTGACACTTAACTTAATTAAAATGCATCAACCGCGTGTGTAACCGTGATGGTCTCTTCTCGGCGAGGTCCGGGAAGTGAACACGGTGTTGGAGTTATGCTTGAACGTAAGTAGTTTCAGGATCACTTCTTGATCACTTCGAGTTCACGACCGTGCTTTGCCTTCTCTTCTCGCTCTCATTTGCGTAAGGTAGCCACCATATATGCTAGTACTTGTTGCAGCTCCACCTCATACCTTTTCCCTACCCATAAGCTTAAATACTCTTGCTCGCGAGGGTGTGAGATTGTTGAGTCCCCGTGACTCACAGATTACTTCCAACACCAGCTTGCAAGTGCCGGCGATATCGTGCAGGTGACGCAACAGAGCTCAAGGAGGAGCTCAATGAAGATCGTGTTTGTTATGTTGTTCCGTTTCCAGTTGATCAGTAGTGGAGCCCAGTTGGGGAGATCGGGGATCTGTAGAATTAGGGGTAGTCTTCTTTTATTTTGGTTCCATAGTCGGACCTTGATTGTATCTGATTGATGTAATGCTTTATTCATGTATTGTGTGAAGTGGCGATTGTAAGCCAACTATGTATCCTTTTCCTTATTCATTACATGGGTTGTGTGAAGATTACCTCTCTTGCGACATTGCCTTCAATGCGGTTATGCCTCTAAGTCGTGCTTCGACATGTGGAAGATATAGCCGCATCGAGGGTGTTACACAGCCCCCGGCGGGCACCTCGAGTATGCCGCTGGTGGTGGTGGTGGAGAGCAGCCCCCGGCGCAGCCCCCAGCGTGCGTTCATCACTCGCTGCCCCTTAATGTGTGCTAGGGCATGATTCCCTAGTGCTGGCCTTGCCGTGGTTGCAGGAGGAGACTGGCGGCAGGAGGAGCCACTGAGGGCCACCCCCAATGCGCCGCCCCCATCGACCACGCCACCAAGAGGGGGGTCCCCGGCAAGGGTGCCAAGTACCGAGCCCATGCACACGGAGGAGGAGGAGGTGAACTCGGGTGCCGGTAGCTCCGCCCCAGCACTAAATGCCGGTGGGGAGGGGGCCACTTCGTCCTAGCTTGGCGCGGGTAAGTTGTTCGCCTCCCGTCCCCGCTCGTTTTTCTTCTTTCAAATTTCGATCTTGGCTTCGCCTCATTCTCCTTCTCGGTACCCAGATCTTTCCTCGGCGGACCGGGAGGACGTGGACACCATCATTGGAGATGTTGCCAGAGAGGCCGCGGCTGAGGCCGACAAGATCACCGCTGAGGAGGCCGCCAAGGACGTTGCCGAGGACGCCACTGAAGGGCCTGCGGGGGAGCCCGGTGAGGCCGCTGTCGAGGAGGCCGGCAAGGGGCCTTCCGGGGAGGCCAGCAAGGCCGCTGCCGAGGAGGAGGTGGTCGACGACCGGCCATCCTCCTCCGCCGCCCCTAGCTCGGGCAAATATCTGAAGGTGGGCGACTTGTTCGTCCACCTCCCATGGACGGCGAGTACCGGGGCGCCCTCCGAGGGGGAGGTGTTCGACGACGAGGTGCTTGGCGCCGCCGGGCTTGAGGTCGTCGACGGACCGAGCGTCAGCGGCGGTGGTTCTCAGGAAGAGCGGCTCCTCCAGAGCATGAGCGCCAGCTTCCACAAGCTCCAGGCATTTCACCGTGCCCGCCTGGACAAGGCCAAGTCCAGGATGGCAGCGATAGACAAGTCGGAGGCGGACCTCGAAGAGCACGTCACCGAGGCACGGGCTTGGTTCCGCCAGGCCTGTGAGGAATTCAAGGCCGCCCAGGACCAGTTGGCTGAGTGCAAGCTGGAGCTTGTCATGAAGCAGGCCGACATCGAGAAGGCCCAGGAGACGGCGAGTCGACAGGCCGCCAAGGAGGAGGCCGTTCGGCTCCAGCACCAGGCCGAGCTGAACTCCGAGGAGGAGGACCTTGCTGCTCGCGAGGAGAAGCTCGCCGCGACACTCCGTGGCAAGCATGAGGAGGTCCAGGAGCTCGTCATGCAGCGGACCCGGGAACTGGAGTAGAGGCATGAGGAGGCCCTCAATGCTCAGGGCCAGGTCCATGCCGGCAAGGTGAACGAGCTGGAGGCGGAGCGTGACGAGCTGAAGCGGCAGGCCCAGGAGCTGACGGGGGAGGGGGATGAGGCCAAGGGCGCTTTGGCTAATGCGCAGGCCATAGTCCTCGAGAAGGTCGAGCTACTCTCCACGGCGAATGAGTCCATCAAGGACCTGAAGCTAAAGCTGGAGAGCCTTGAAGGGACACTCTCAGAGGTCAGGGCCCGAGAGGGGGCCTAACCAAGAGTCTGGTGGAGGAGAAGCAGCTGCGGAAGAACGACGCCGCCAGCTACGCAGAGTTCGTGGCGGGCGAGAAGCTCTGGATCAGCCGCCTCGCCGATGTCGCCGGCAGGATCACCACGCAACTGGCTACCATGGGGATGCCAAATGTGAGGAACGTCCCAGAGCCAAACGTGAGTCCTAACACCAGGCTGAATCTGTTCTTCGAGGGTATTCTCGGGGCCCTAGAGAGGTTCCACTCCAACAGGGCGGCCTCTCTGGCCGAAGAGGCCCGGAGGCTTTGCCGGGGCGCCATGACCAAGGTCCTCACCAAGATGGCGTACTGGAACCCTGACCACGACTTCGAAACTTCGCTGGATAGCTTGTCGGATGATGTGGACCCCGCGCCGCTCGAGGAGCGCATCGAGCCCATCATCGGCCGCATCGACGGAGTTCGGAGGGTACAAGGCCAGCGCCGGGACTAGGCACCCCGTTTCTTATCATCGCTGCAGGTTCAGGACCAAGACAATTTTTATCTTTAGTTAGAACCACAGCGACAAATGATGTAATATAACTCTGCAGTACTTTTGAAATGATGCATGTTATTTTCCTGCTTGATTCCCCTTTGTATGTCCGCCCTACATTATTCGGGTAGGTTTGTCGGCGTGGAAGCCCAGGCGGCGTCTTGAGGACGGATCCTCAATGGCCTGCCGGGCATGCTTGCTGCCGGGTAAACCACCTTGCTGCTCTTGACGCGGCCGTTCGAGCTATCGAGCGGACTCGAGGCAGAATGAGAGCGTTTCCAATCGCAGAAGGTTGCCCTGCCATTCTTGACGCAGCCGCTCGTACTGTTGAGTGGACTCGAAACAGAATGAGGGCGTTGCCAATAGTGGTAGGGCCCCATTGCATGCAGGTTTGCCATACACAGGGTAAGATCGTCGAGGATAATAACCATATATATATAAAGGAATTACTCAAGGTTTTGTACGACTTAGCTTTTCTGTCGCTGCGTGAGTGTTCGCCGCGCCCACCGAGGACACCAATTGTTGGGTCGTCTCCTTGCTTGAAGTGACGACCACGATGAAGCTGTTGCTTCATCTAGGCCGGATTCTCACAATTGTGCACCCCCTACCTGGCGCACCAGAGATGTCGGTGGGAAACGACACTTATGGGGTCACTGGGATCCCTTCTACGGTTGGCGGGCGCGGGGTTGTGCGAAGAGCGGGTCTGCTGGTCAGCACACAAATCATTTACCCAGGTTCGGGCCGCGGAGACGCGTAAAACCCTAGTCCTGCTTGATATGTATATTGAGGTGTTCTTGTGTTCTTGAACTAGCTGTAGTGGCTCTCTAGTCCAAAACATCTGAATCCCTCTCCAGTACGACTCGAGCCTCCTTTTGTAGAAAAAAAGGGGTTGCCATAGTGGCACACAGGAGGTGGGAAGGTGTACAAGGGCTGAGTCTATCCCCTGGCATCATCGGACAAACGCATTTAATGCGTTGCCGACGTGCTCCTCTCTCTTTATTGGGGACAGCAAAGAAGCTCGTCCCAGCTATCGTCGCCTCGCCTAGCTCCAACGCGCGTCCAAGCTGACGAGGCGTTGTAGCGCCACGCTAGCTGGCCGCTGGGCTGGCGCGGTGGTGGAGCCTTCATGAAGATCTGCATGCCACCATGCAGGTTCTTCCTGAGTTGGTGTAGAGGCCGTGTGCTGCCACGCAGATGCCTGCTCAGCTGGTTGAGCTAGCAGCTGTATGGGAGCGGCGGTGGAGTCTCGGGAGACGCGGGCACAGTTGCGGCCTCGCGGGCGTCCTCGGCTAGGGTCTTGTCGAGGGCCCGTCAAGGGTCTCGCTGTGGCACCGCGGTCGTCCCCAGCAAGGGTCTTGCCAGGGGTCTCGTGGACCTCCTCGGCAAGGATCTCACCAAGGGTCGTCGTCTTCTGGATTCCATCTGATCTTGTGTGTCTATGATCTCTACAAAGATCTGCATGCCACCACGAAGGTGCCTCCCGAGCCTTGGGCTCAAGGGTGGTACGCTCTGTTGACGTCAGGTAAGTTGCCCCGGCAAGAATCCTGCCGAGGCTGTGGAAGCCACCACGACAAGAGTCTTGCTGGGGGAGTCCGCCTCGCCCTCTTGCTCTCTTTGTGTCTCTGGCCTTGACGTTGCTCCGGCATCCCTCCCCTGCCCTGCTTAGTGTGGCCGTGGGCGCGGCTCTGACTGCCCGTGCACAAGTTAAGGGGTGCAAAAGGAGAGCCCCTACTTTTGTACACCGACACGCAGCGCGCGGGGGCATTCTTTTGGCCAAACGGTGGCTCGACGTGGTGCCAATGAATCATTGGTGAGCCCATTCCCATGCAACCTCGGAGGTTCCCGCGCAAGCTTCCCGCTCGACTCGGTGAAATCCCCCAAAATCCCAACGCTTATCGGCCTGCTATATAAACCCTCACAGCTGGCGAGTCTTGCGTCGCATTTTCTCCTCCCTCCCTGTAGCTTATCTCGTCTACTTCTCCCACAATCGCCAATGGCACCAGTCCGTCATCATCGCTTAGCCACTGCACTATCATCAGAGGACAGCTCCAGCTGGGAGGCTACACCGCACCGGCGGCGCGGTCCCCGGCGTAGTGTAGTGTGCGTGGCGTCCCTATTGGGTGTGCGCGGAACACCCACCACACGCTCCGCCGCCACTGCCCATCGGCAGCTATTGCCGACTATCGTTGTCGCCACCCCACCATCTGCCGCCACACCACCGTTGAAAGCCAGGGCCATCGCCCGCTCCACCACCGCGGCCCAAAGGCAGGAGGTGGCCGTCGTGGCCACCACCCCACTGCGAGCCACTATGGCCGTCACCCGTTCCGCCGCCGCAGCTCGAAGGAGGGAGGTGGTGGTCGTGGCCACCACCCCATCATCAGCCGCCGTGACCTCCAGCCCACCGACGACCGTCGGGGTCATCACCCGCTCTGCCACCACCGCCCGAAGGCGGGAGGCGGAGTTGGAGGCCCGCACGTGCATCAGGGACCTTGCGCGCTACACTGGGTTCCTGCGAGAGGAGGAGAAGTGTCTTGTCGAGCACGCAAACATCCTTATCGTCGCCATGGCCGCAACACATGCCGCCGCAGAGGCGAGGAATCAGGAGATCTACGAGGAGAACCACCGCTTTGAGAGGGGTCATCTGGAGCGGTAGAGGGCGTTCGAGGTGAGTGTCGCTGAAGGTGCAGCAGCGGCAGGCACCGTATTGCAGTTGTCCAGCTCGTCAGTAGGCTCCTCCTCCTCTGCCTCTTACTAAACACACTCGCCAGAGGAGGGGCTGCCAGAAGTAGTACAAAGAGCCTTCGTAGCAGTAGTATTTAGGGGCTATTTTGTTCAGTTCATCTGACTATAGATATGGTGAAACCGTACAACGTACTTAAAATTAGCTAGTATATATAGTTGAACTAGCAATTTCAGTATGTGGTTGGCAACTATCAAATTTCATGTTCCGGCAAAACCCTTAAGGTTCGAACACTGGGGTGCACGCAAAGATCTCTCCCTCACCGATCACGCCCTCAAGCACTTCGTGATCTCTAAGGCTAGCTCGACGAACTCACAACACAAGAGACACAAGATTTATACTGGTTAGGTCCATCGTTGCGGTGTAATACCCTACTCAAGTGTGGTGTGGTGGATTGCCTCTTGGGCTCATGATGAACAGTACAAGGGGAAGAACAGCCTCCTTAGGTGAGGTGCTCTTGTGCTAGGTTAGTATGCGGCCAAGGATGGAGTGGCTCAGATCTAAGATGAGGTCGATCCCCCCCCCCCAGCTGTGGTGGCTAAAATCCTATTTATAGAGGCCCTGGTCCTCTCCCCAAATATTGAGCGGGGAGGGAGCCAACAACGGCCAATTTGAAAGGGGACAGCTAGTACAAGTTATCCTGACAAAAGCAGTCTTCGCCTGCCAAAGGCTCTGGTGGTGACACCGTCTTGGGCTCCATTGTGACATCCGTCTTGCCGTCCTGCTTGTCTTGGTCTCGTTGCACCGATATGGAAACCTTTGCTTGACGCCTCGGTACTCTTCGTCTGCGCTTGCCTCCTTAACACCAAAGAGGAAACAAGGACATTCTGAGCGATGGCGCCCGCCTGGCACCCTCCTGGTCTCGATCGTCATGGATCACATCATTGGAACCTCGCGAGGTTTGCCTGGCCTTGATCTCTCCACCCCTCGCGAGCCAGCCTGGTGAGGCCGCTCCTGAGGAGGTCTTGCGTTGCCCGCCTCGCGAGGGTCTTGAATGCTTGTTGGTGAAGATGGGCCGCACGGGCCCGCCTACAGCGCCTCGCCGTGCGCCGCGGGCAGGCAAGTCTGGGGACCCCCACTCCCATAACGCCGACAGTAGCCCCCAAGCCCAAGGCGCACTCGGGCTTGGCTTCTAGGCGAAGCCAAGGGGCAAGCGCGAAGCGCCGCGGGCCCCAATAGCCCGCAGCCTTGGTCGACGTGTGGCGGTTGATTGGGCGTGGGCGTCTCCGCTTCCCCACATCGCCTCGGCAACTGCCCGATTTGACGAGTCCCCGCTGCATGTAAGGAAAAACCATCATTACCTGTGATCGTCGGGGGCATTGGTTGCCCTTCTTCTGGTATAAATGGGGAGGGGGCAGAGCCCCCGTCGCCCATCTCTTCCTATTCCGCTCGCTTCTCCGCCTTTGCTCCATCGCCACTTGTGACACCAATGGCGCCGTCGAAGAGGTTCTCCGACGCGGAGAAGGGGAAGGCCCCTCACGAGGGGCCCGGCTCTCCGGTGCCCAAGCGTGGTCGCGGTCGTCCCCGCAAGCACACCGCGACCCCCGCCGCGGCCCCGCGCGGCCGTGGCGGTGCCGCTTTGTGTGGCAGGGGTCGCTCCGGTCATGGCAGTCCTATTGATGAGGGGACACGTGTCGTGGTCGCGCGGCCTCCCCGGTCGCGCTTCCACTCGGCGGAGGTGCTACCGGAGTTCATCATCTGGTCGGAGGACCCGGCCGGCAACTAGCTTCAGCTCCCGTGCTTCTTCGCTGACGAGCTGCCGGCCTCAGGTCCCCGCGGGCTCTGGCTACAGGCGGATGACTGCTGCAGCAGGGCTTCCTGGGTCGCGGTTGAGGTCTCCGTTGCAGGCAACATAGCCCTAGACCACGGCTGGCAGACGTTTGCTCGCGCTTGCGGCTTGGGCAGGCGGTCCACCATACGTTTCAAGTATGATGGTGACGTGACCCTCTACGTGAGGATGTTTGGGGAAGATGGTCGCCACGCCGGGTGCTGCCCCGAGGTCAACGATGGCGAGGAGGTGCTCGTCCTTGGCGATGGTCGTGATGAGGATGAGGGCGAACCCGCCCTTGGGGCTGACCACGTCTCGTCCAGCTACAGCGGCTCTTCTTCCGACGACAGCTCCAGCAGCGGCGGTTACGACCAGCCGTCGTGCCCGCTTCGAAGGCGGCAGTGGGTCATCTCTTCGCCGTGCCTCTGTAAAGCGCGAGGAGGGGTCTGGCTGAGCTCGGGACGGCGCCAAGAGCCCACCCTCGCGGGTCGCTGTAGGGGCCTGCGCCGCTTTTATTTTGTTCTTTCTTTCCTTCCTGCACCAAGAAAGAAACTAGTATGGGCCCCGGACGGGCGTGCAACGAATTGTGATTTCTCAATTATTATGCTATGTTTATCGTTTCTGTGTTGTGCCGCAACATCGTCGTTTTATGTACAGATAACTTAGCTTGACTTGCTCTGAGTAGTCTCCTCCTCATGAGGCTCTTGCTCCCTGGTGCCTGCCGAGGCCTCCTTGGCCTGGTAGGCGCTTAGGAACTGCAAAAAATTCATTAAGAGGCTTATCGTACACCCCGAGCCTTGGTCACAGGCGCTGTTGGCCTTGACACAATGCTTCGTATCACGATACCCGAGGGGCACGGATTAGGAGAAGTGCACCAGCTTGCGGGCTCGAATGAGGGTACCTCATGAAAAATAGAAGAAGGAAGCTCACAAGGTACCTGCTCAGCCCCCTCGCGAGGGACGCGAGAGAGAGTACAGGTCGACCAGAGAAATGAAGGCAGAAACAGAGGCTGAAAACGACAAGACAAGACCAGCAAGAGACACCAGAAGGCAAATTTCAATTAAAAGAGGGGCAAGCCAACTTTGGAAAGCAAATGAAAAGCCGCGTCCAGCACCTAGTCTAGTCTTCATGTCTTCTCACCAGCGCGGAGCTAAGTGCTGCCACTAAGACGTGGGAGGGAGCCCCCGAGGCCCAAGGGCGGCACTCCTGAGACTCCGGGGCGTGTACAGCCCCACTCATTATTACGTGAGAGTGTCACGAGTGGAGACCTTCACAGGCACGGGGCCTTTCTTCACAGGCGTTGGGCCTTTCTTCACAGATGTTGGGCCTTTCTTCAGGGGTAGAACTTCCGGAGGTGCTGGATGTTCCAGGCGTTCTGGACGGGTACCCCGTCCTATGTCGACAGGTGAGCGACACCAGGCCTGGAGACATGGACGACCTTGAACGGGCCCTCCCACATGGGTGAGAGCTTATGCATCCCTTCCCTGGAGAGCACCCGCCTCAGGACGAGGTCACCCACCTTGAGCATCCTGGAGCGGACGCTGCGACGGTGGTACCGCCGCAGCGCCTGCTGGTATCTAGCCGCCCACAATGCAGCCTCACGGCGGCGTTCCTCCCCCAGCACGAGGTCCATCCTCCGCGTGGCGTCCTGCTGCGTCTCATCAAATGCCAGGACCTGTGCGGAGCGATGCATGACCTTGTGAGGGAGAACCACTTCTGCTCTGTAGACGAGGAAGAATGGGGTCTCTCCCGTTGCTTGGTGGCGATGGTGCAGATGGACCACAGCACGGACTGGAGCTCGTCCTGTCAGCCCCTACCGCACGCTTCGAGCTTCTTCTCGAAGTTCCTGGTCTTGAGGCCTCTCAGGACCTCTGCGTTGGCGCGTTCGGCTTGACCATTGCTCCGGGGGTGCGCCACCAAAGCGTAGCAGATCTGCGTTCCAAGGTTAGCATGGTATGTTTTGAAGAGATTACTAGTGAACTGTGAACCATTAGTGGTGATGATGCAGTTGGGGACCCCAAAACGGCTCACGAGACCCTTCATGAACTTGACTGTGGAGCCAGCTGGGATGGTGCGGATGGCTTCCACCTCTGCCCACTTAGTGAACTTGTTGATGGTGACGTAGAGCTATCGATAGCCCCCAGGCCCTCGAGGGAACGGGCCCAGTATATCCAGCCCCCAAACTGCTAACGGCCACGAGAGTGGTATGGTCTGGAGGCCCTGAGCTGGCTGGTGGATTTGCTTGGCGTGGAATTGGCAGGCCTCGCAGGACTTCACCAGCTCAGCTGTGTCATTGAGCACTGTAGGCTAGTAGAATCCGCTGCGGAATGCCTTGTCGACGAGGGTTCGTGATGATGAGTGGTGCCCGCAGTCCCCGCCGAGTATGTCGGCTAGCAGCTCCTTCCCCTGTTCCCCGGAGATGCAACGCAGTGAGACATCATTTGGCCGCTTCCTATATAACTCACCGTCCTGGATGTAGTATGCCGTGGCTTGCCGGGCCACACGCTCCGCATCCTCCTCCTTCTCTAGCAACGTCCCTTGCATCAGGTATTCCTTGAATTCCTTGGTCCAGCACCCCCCTGGGGCTCGAGCGCCAAGAGTAGACGCGCTCCCAAAGTCGGGCCACAGGCTGGGGCTCCCTGATAATCCGCAAGTATAGGGGATCGCAACAGTTTTCGAGGGTAAAGTATTCAACCCAAATTTATTGATTCGACACAAGGGGAGCCAAAGAATACTCTCAAGTATTAGCAGCTGAGTTGTCAATTCAACCACACCTGGAAACTTAATATATGCAGCAAAGTGTTTAGTAGCAAGGTAATATGATAGTAGTAATAATGGTAACAAAAGGTAACGGTAGTAAAAGCAATGTTTTTGGTATTTTGTAGTGATGATAGCAATAGCAACGGGAAACTAAATAAGCGAAGAACAATATATGGAAAGCTCGTAGGCAATGGATCGGTGATGGAGAATTATGCCGGATGCGGTTCATCATGTAACAGTCATAACCAAGGGTGACACAAAACTAGCTCCAGTTCGTCAATGTAATGTAGGCATGTATTCCGAATATAGTCATGCGTGCTTATGGAAAAGAACTTGCATGACATCTTTTGTCCTACCCTCCCGTGGCAGCGGGGTCCTTACAGAAACTAAGGGATATTAAGGCCTCCTTTTAATAGAGTACCGAAACAAAGCATTAACACATAGTGAATACATGAACTCCTCAAACTACGGTCATCACCGGTAAGTATCCCGATTATTCTCACTTCGGGGTTAACGGATCATAACACATAATAGGTGACTATAGACTTGCAGGATAGGATCAAGAACACTCATATATTGATGAGAACATAATAGGTTCAGATCTGAAATCATGGCACTCGGGCCCTAGTGACAAGCATTAAGCATAGCAAAGTCATAGCAACATCAATCTCAGAACATAGTGGATACTAGGGATCAAACCCTAACAAAACTAACTCGATTACTTGATAGATCCCATCCAACCCATCACCGTCCAGCAAGCCTACGATGGAATTACTCACACACGGCGGTGAGCATCATGAAATTGGTAATGGAGGATGGTTGATGATGACGATGGCAACGGATTCCCCTCTCCGGAGCCCCGAACGGACTCCAGATCAGCCCTCCCGAGAGGTTTTAGGGCTTGGCGGCGGCTCCGTATCGTAAAATGCGATGATTTCTTCTCTCTGATTTTTTTCTCCCCGAAACACAATATATGGAGTTGTAGTTGGAGTCAGAGAGGCAACAGGGGGCCCACGAGGTAGGGGGCGCGCCCCCCACCCTCGTGGACAGGTGGTGGGCCCCTGGCCTTCATCTTTTGCAAGTATTTTTCATATTTTCTGAAAAGTTGCTCCGTGAAGTTTCAGGTCATTCCGGGAATGTTTGTTCCTGCACATAAATAACACCATGGTAATTCTGCTAAAAACTGCGTCAGTCCGGGTTAGTTCCATTCAAATCATGCAAGTTAGAGTCCAAAACAAGGGCAAACGTGTTTGGAAAAGTAGATACGTTGGAGACATATCAACTCCCCCAAGCTTAAACCTTTGCTTGTCCTCAAGCAATTCAGTTGATAAACTGAAAGTGATAAAGAAAAACTTTTACAAACTCTATTTGCTCTTGTTATTGTAAATATGTAAAGCCAGCATTCAAGTTTTCAGCAAAGATTATAACTAACCATATTCACAATAACGCGTAGATCTCAAGTTTACTCATATCAATAGCATAATCAACTAGCGAGTCATAATAATAAATCTCGGATGACAACACTTTCTCAAAACAATCATAATATGATATAACAAGGTGGTATCTCGCTAGCCCTTTCTGAGACCGCAAAACATAAATGCAGAGCACCTTTAAAATCAAGGATTGACTAGACATTGTAATTTATGGTAAAAGAGATCCAGTCAAGTCATACTCAATGTAAAATAACAATAATGAATGCAAATGACAGTGGTTCTCTCCAACTGGTGCTTTTTAATAAGAAGATGATGACTCAACATGAAAGTAAATAGATAGGCCCTTCGTAGAGGGAAGCAGGGATTTGTAGAGGTGCCAGAGCTCGGTTTTGAAATAGAGGTGAATAATATTTTGAGCGGTATACTTTCATTGTCAACATAACAACCAAGAGATGGCAATATCGTCCATGCTACACACATTATAGGCGGTTCCCAAACAGAATGGTAAAGTTTATACCCCCCCCCTCCACAAACAAGCATCAATCCATGGCTTGCTCGAAACAACGAGTGCCTCCAACTAACAAGAATCCCAGGGGGAGTTTTGTTTGCAATTATTTTGATTTGATTTGCATAAAGCATGGGACTGGGCATCCTGGTGACCAGCCATTTTCTCGTGAGTGAGGAGCGGAGTCCACTCCTCTTGAGAATAACCCGCCTAACATGGAAGATACGGACAGCCCTAGTTGATACATGAGCTATTCGAGCATACAAAATAGGATATTTATTTGAAGGTTTAGAGTTTGGCACATACAAATTTACTTGGAACGGCAGGTAGATACCGTATATAGGTAGCTATAGTGGACTCATGTGGAATAACGTTGGGGTTTAAGGGATTGGATGCACAAGTAGTATTCCCGCTTAGTACAGGTGAAGGCTAGCAAAAGACGGGGAAGCGACCAGCTAGAGAGCGACAACAGTCATGAACATGCATTAAAATTAATCAACACCGAATGCAAGCATGAGTAGGATATAATCCACCATGAACATAAATATTGTGAAGGCTATGTTGATTTTGTTTCAACTACATGCGTGAACATGCGCCAAGTCAAGTCACTTAAATCATTCAGAGGAGGATACCACCCTATCATACCACATCATAACTATCTCAATAGCATGTTGGCACGCAAGGTAAACCATTATAACTCATAGCTAATCAAGCATGGCACAAGAAACTATGATCTCTAATTGTCATTGCAAACATGTTTATTCATAATAGGCTGAATCAGGAACGATGAACTAATCATATTTGCAAAAACAAAAGAGGTCGAGTTCATACCAGCTTTTCTCATCTCATCCAGTCCATCATATATCGTCATAATTGCCTTTCACTTGCACGACCGAGCGATGTGAATAATAATAATAATAGTGCACGTGCATTGGACTAAGCTGGAATCTGCAGGCATTCAATAAACAGGAGAAGACAAGGCAATATGGGCTCTTTTGTCAGATAAACAATAATGCATATAAGATCCACTTCAACAATTTAATCATGGTCTTCTCCTATCAACCCCCAAAGAAAAGAAAAGAAAAGAAATAAAACTATTTACACGGGAAAGCTCCCAAGAAGCAAAAGAAGAACGGGAAATATTTTGGGGTTTTCTTTTTAATTACTACTACAAGCATGGGAATTAAACTGATTAAAAGCTACAACTAATTTTTTTGGTTTTTCTTAAGGTTTATTAAACACACAAGAAGAAAGCATAAAAAGTAAAATAAACTAGCATGGATGATACAGTGAAAAAGTATGAGCACCGACATCTAGCAATGAGTGTGTGAACATAAATGTAATGTTGGTGGGAAATACGTACTCCCCCAAGCTTAGGCTTTTGGCCTAAGTTGGTCTATGGCCACGGCTAGCCTGGCGGATATCCATAATAGTAGTTGGGGTCGTACTGCGACGCAGCGGCTATCGCCTGCTGAGCTGCAGTGTGGCGACGAGCGGCCTCCTCTCTCCTCTCGTACTCATCTGCCTCCTCTCTGGTAATAGTATATCTTCCTCTTTCCTGATAATCAAAGAAGGCAGGAGCAGGGAGAGTAATACGGACAGCACGGCGTCTGTCAAAGATTAGTCGATACTGGAGAGGTGATTCGTTCCTCTCGACAAACTGGTGGTGAACCATAGCATTAAAATCTAGATAAGCAGGAGGTAATTCAATATCATCTTCGTGTATGGCTACACCAAGAAAATTAGCTATGCGGGTTGCATAAATTCCACCAGAGAAATCTCCATTAAATCTATTAAGATGCAACCTACGTGCAACAATGGCTCCCAAATTATAAGATTTGTCTCCTAACACAGCACTCCTAAGAATACTGAGGTCAGGGACACACATGTGACATGCCTCATCTTTACCATTTATGCATCTACCTATGAAGAGAGCAAAATAATGTATAGCAGGAAAGTGAATGCTCCCTATGGTAGCTTGTGTAATATCTCTAGATTCTCCCACAGTTATGCTAGCAAGAAAATCTCTAAATTCAGATTTGCGAGGATCCCTTGTACTACCCCATTGTGGAAGTTTGCATGCAGTGGTAAAATCCTCTAAGTCCATAGTGTAAGAATTATCATAAAGATCAAACAGGACAGTTGGAGAATTACGTGAAGTTGAAAATTCAAACCTCCTCACAAAGGTATTGGTGAGGTTGTGATACTGACTGCACTTCTCTTCCTCGAAGCTCACGAGATCAGCGTTACGCAAATATGCGTTGAATTCTTCCTTAATTCCCGCTCGATCCATAAAGTTCTCAGAAGGCCATTCACAAGGACACACTGGAGCGTCTCTTGGTGGCTCGTCATCAGCATCACGCATTGCAAGCCTAGGTCCTTGCTTCCTTGAAGAACCACCTTGGAACATTTTCCTAAGCATATTTCTTCCTCTGAAAAATTCTGAAATTTTTTAGTAACTTCAAAATAAAAGTAAACCAAACTCAATAATATTGATAGCAACTACTCCTACAAGTGCCTAGAGCCTATATCATGCATCAAAACTACTTTTGACCATATAAATTTGACATGCAAGCTCAAGAACAGGGTCACCTAAGCAGCAAAAATTTGCAATGAATAAAGCACTAGAATAAAAACTAATTGGACCAATGGAGGATTCACATACCAAGGAACAATCTCCCCAAGCAGTTTTGTGAGAGGTGCTTTGAGCAAGGAGATCGAAAATGGCAGCAAAGTGAGCTAGAACTCGTGTTTGAGCTGGTTATTCGTGTTTGTGGGAGGAAGAAGAAGTGTATGGGTGAAAGGATAAGTGGAGGAGGGCCACCATGGGCCCACGAGGCAGGGGGGGCGCCCAGGGGGGTAGGGCGCGCCCTCTACCCTCGTGGGCAGGTGGTTGATCCCCCTGTTGTGTTCTTAGTGCTAAATATTCTCAAATATTCTAGAAAAATCATATTTAAATTTCAGGGCATTTGGAGAACTTTTATTTTTGAGGTATTTTTATATTGCACGGATAATCAGATAATAGGCAGAAAAATATTTATTTTTATTTTATTTAATATAAATAACAGAAAGTAAAAGTGGGGTACAGAAGGTTGTGCCTTCTAGTTTCATCCATCTCATGATCATCGAAAGGAATCCACTAACAAGGTTGATCAAGTCTTGTTAACGAACTCATTCCGAATAACATGGAACCGGAGAAATTTCAAATAACACTATGATACCTCAACGGGGATATGCACATCCCCAATAATAAGAATATCATATTTCTTCTTGACAGTAGGGAGAGGAAATTCAAAACCTCCAAATATAATCGATGGAATTTTTCCAATAGAGTGGATACTATGAACTTGAGGTTGTTTCCTCGGAAAGTGTACAGTATGCTCATTACCATTAACATGAAAAGTGACATTGCCTTTAGTGCAATCAATAACAGCCCCTGCAGTATTCAAAAAGTGTCTTCCAAGAATAATAGACATACTATCGTCCTCGGGAATATCAAGAATAACAAAGTCCGTTAGAATAGTAACATTTGCAACTACAACAGGCACATCCTCACAAATACCGACAGGTATAGCAGTTGATTTATTAGCCATTTGCAAATATATTTCAGTAGGTGTCAACTTATTCAAATCAAGTCTACGATATAAAGAGAGAGGCATAACACTAACACCGGCTCCAAGATCACATAAAACAGTTTTAACATAGTTTCTTTTAATAGAGCATGGTATAGTGGGTACTCCTGGATCTCCAAGTTTCTTTGGTATTCCACCCTTAAAAGTATAATTAGCAAGCATGGTGGAAATTTCAGCTTCCGGTGTCTTTCTTTTATTTGTAATAATATCTTTCATGTACTTAGCATAAGGATTGGTTTTGAGTATATCAGTTAATCGCATACACAAAAAGATAGGTCTAATCATTTCAGCAAAGCGCTCAAAATCCTCATCATCCTTTTTCTTGGATGGTTTGGGAGGAAAGGGCATGGGTTTCTAAACCCATGGTTCTCTTTCTTTACCATGTTTCCTAGGAACAAAGTCTTTCTTATCATAACGTTGATTCTTTGATTGTGGGTTATCAAGATCAACAGCAGGTTCAATTTCTATGTCATTATCATTACTAGGTTGAGCATCATTATGAACATTATCATTAACATTATCACTAGTTTCAGGTTCATTACCATATTGAGTATCAGCATCAGAAATAGAAATATCATTTGGATTCTCAACTGTTTCAGTAATAGGTTCACTAGAAGCATGCAAAGTCCTATCATTTTTCTTTTTCTTCCTTTTAGAAGGACTAGGTGCATCTATATTATTTCTCTGAGAATCTTGCTCAATTCTCTTAGGGTGGCCTTCAGGATACAGCATTATCATTATTCTTACTATTCAATTCATTGAGCAAATCATTTTGAGCTTTAAGTACTTGTTCTACTTGAGTGGTAACCATAGAAGCATGTTTACTAATAAGTTTAAGTTCACCTTTGACATTAGCCATATAATCACCCAAGTGTTCAAGCATATTTGAATTGTATTTCAATTGTCTACCAAAATAAGCATTAAAGTCTTCTTGCATAGCCATAAATTTATCAAACTCATCTAAGCATGGGCTAGCAAATTTAGTAAATGGGATTTCAGCTTTATCATATCTATAGAGAGAATTTACCTTTACTACCTGTGTCAGGTTATCAATACCATGAGTTTCTTCAATAGGTGGTAAATTAAGATCGTGTATTTCTTCAATAGGAGGTAAATTCTTAACATCTTCAGCTTTAATACCTTTTTATTTCATAGATTTCTTTGCCTCTTGCATATCTTCAGGACTGAGAAATAGAATACCCCTCTTCTTCGGAGATGGTTTAGGAATAGGCTCAGGAATTGGCTCCGGAGGTGTCCAATTATTTTCATTTTTCAACATATTATTCAATAGAATTTCAGCTTCATCTAGTGTTCTTTCCGTGAAAACAGAACCAGCACAACTATCCAGGTAATCTCTGGAGGCATCGGTTAGTCCATTATAAAAGATATCAAGTATTTCATTTTTCTTAAGAGGATGATCAGGCAAAGCATTAAGTAATTGGAGAAGCCTCCCCCAAGCTTGTGGGAGACTCTCTTCTTCAAGTTGCACAAAATTATATATATCCCTTAAAGCAGCTTGTTTCTTATGAGCAGGGAAATATTTAGCAGAGAAGTAATGAATCATATCCTGGGGACTACGCACACAACCAGGATCAAGAGAATTAAACCATATCTTAGCATCACCCTTTAATGAGAACGGAAATATTTTAAGGATATAAAAGTAGCTAGTTCTCTCATCTTTAGTAAACAGGGTAGCTATATCATTCAATTTAGTAAGTGTGCCACAACAGTTTCAGATTCATAACCATGAAAAGGATCAGATTCAATCAAAGTAATTATATCAGGATCAACAGAGAATTCATAATCCTTATCAATAACAAAGATAGGTGAAGTAGCAAAAGCAGGGTCAGGTTTCATTCTAGCATTTAGAGATTGCTTACTCCATTTAGCTAATAACCTTTTGAGTTCATTTCTATTTTTGCAAGCTAAAATAGCTAAAGAAGCTTCTCGATCAAAAACATAACCCTTAGGAATAACAAGTGATTCTTCATCATCACTTTCATCAGTATCATCAGATTCAATATTTTCAATTTCTCTAGCCCTAGCAAGTTGTTCATCAAGAAAATCACTAAGTGGCATAGTAGTATCAGGCATAGAGGTAGTTTCATCATAAGTATCATGCATAGCAGAAGTCGCATCATCAGTAACATGCGACATATCAGAACGAATAGCAGAATCAGGTGTAGGTGTCGCAAGCTTACTCAAAACAGATGGTGAATCAAGTGCAGAGCTAGATGGCAGTTCCTTACCTCCCCTCGTAGTTGAGGGATAAATCTTGGTTCTTGGATCTTTCAAGTTCTTCATATTGATAAGCAGATATATATATATATATCAAGTGACTCAAAGAGTAGAGCTATGCTCCTCGGCGATGGTGCCAGAAAATAGTCTTGATAACCCGCAAGTATAGGGGATTGCAACAGTTTTCGAGGGTAAAGTATTCAACCCAAATTTATTGATCCGACACAAGGGGAGCCAAAGAATACTCTCAAGTATTAGCAGTTGAGTTGTCAATTCAACCACACCTGGAAACTTAATATCTGCAGCAAAGTGTTTAGTAGCAAGGTAATATGATAGTAGTAATAACGGTAACAAAAGGTAACGGTAGTAAAAGCAATGTTCTTGGTATTTTGTAGTGATGATAGCAATAGCAACGGGAAAGTATATAAGCAAAGAAAAATATATGGAAAGCTCGTAGGCAATGGATCGGTGATGGAGAATTATGCCGGATGTGGTTTATCATGTAACAGTCATAACCTAGGGTGACACAGAACTAGCTCCAGTTCGTCAATGTAATGTAGGCATGTATTCCGAATATAGTCATACGTGCTTATGGAAAAGAACTTGCATGACATCTTTTTTCCTACCCTCCCATGGCAGCGGGGTCCTTACAGAAACTAAGGGATATTAAGGCCTCTTTTTAATAGAGTACCGGAACAAAGCATTAACACATAGTGAATACATGAACTCCTCAAACTACGGTCATCACCGGTAAGTATCCCGATTATTCTCACTTCGGGGTTAACGGATCATAACACATAATAGGTGACTATAGACTTGCAAGATAGGATCAAGAACACTCATATATTGATGAAAACATAATAGGTTCAGATCTGAAATCATGGCACTCGGGCCCTAGTGACAAGCATTAAGCATAGCAAAGTCATAGCAATATCAATCTCAGAACATAGTGGATACTAGGGATCAAACCCTAACAAAACTAACTCGATTACTTGATAGATCCCATCCAACCCATCACCGTCCAGCAAGCCTACGATGGAATTACTCACGCACGGCGGTGAGCATCATGAAATTGGTGATGGAGGATGGTTGATGATGACGATGGCGACGGATTCCCCTCTCCGGAGCCCCGAACGGACTCCAGATCAGCCCTCCCGGGAGGTATTAGGGCTTGGCGGTGGCTCTGTATCGTAAAACGCGATGGCAGCTGCTACTAATTGCATAGACCAACGTCCAGATCAGCCCAACAAATGTGTCTACGTCGGGGTACTTGTTTCATTGTACTACCTTTCATAACAAAGGACAGACGATGAAGATTGTCTGGCTCTGACTGCACGGTTTCGTGTACTGGCCGTCGGCGTCATCTGCAATTGATAACTTAGATCAAATCACTTTCCAGCCAGATTAGCAGAGCCTGTGAGCCTCCCTCGACTGCAACCTCAAAACCGCACGAACAGGCCTCGACCACCGTCAGCAAGCCGCCGCTCCGGCATGTTTATGTGACCGTGTTTTCCGTGAGTCGTCATGTTCACTGTTCGTCTCGCCGTGTCACGTCCAAGACACCGCACGCTGAGCCTCCCATTGCTATGTCAAAAGGTCCAGCCTCTGCAAGTCTCCCCGTCAGCCGCCATTGTCGGAACCCCCTCGCTTCGTTGCTCACTTCCACCTGAGGGACGCCTGCGCAGGGCTCTGCCTCGTTCTGCCACTGCTGCGGCCCTCGGAGGCGGGCTCAGAGGCACAAAGGCCCGCTGGAGCGCCTTCACCTTGTCAGATTCATTTTTTGCGAAGCTGTAGAATGAGTAGCTATGGAGTATGGAAAAGCAGTGGTCTGCTGGGATATAAAAATACACAAATACGGTGGGAGTACTTCAACTTGTATGGGACCGTCGCTGTTGACTGTTACAACCACGCTTTTGCGCTAGAACTAGCGTGGAGCTTGAAGCCAGACCGGCTAGTGCGCGTACATGAGATTCAAAAAAAGGGATAAGAGCACAGGCGGCCGGTGACCAAATTGATAGTCTGAATACCAAGACCACATCCTGGGGGTGTCTCGACTCACATTTCAAAGCTGCACATCATCATACATGAATCAGGGCACAAATCCCATCGATCATAGCTCCTACAAACAATCTATGTGAGATTAAGATCAACGGAAATTAAACTTACGTCAGTACGGGCTGTCTTTTTCATCTGACTATGTCCAGCATTATCCAGCATCAGTCTGCGTTCATCCAACAAATCACCAGGTGCTTTCTATGTATCTTATCAACATATATTAAATTGTTTGGGAACAATTACTCTGATCTCTGGTATTTTTTCACAGGACCATTATTCGTTACAAAGGTGTTGCAAAGGGGCATGCGTCAATATTATTTTTGCACTGGCACTTGTCTGTGACATGCTGCTGGACGGATACCTGAGCAAGTCGCCGCCCCCGCTACATCAACACATGCGACTGACTCATCATTCGTGCCCGTGGCCGACTCACCCGCGTTCGTGCCATTTCCAACGCCATGGTCGACTCTCTTGTCCACGCCGGCTTACAACACCGCGGCCGACTCTCCCGTCCGTGTTGGCTTACAATGCCGCGTCCGACTCATCTG
Organism: Triticum urartu; assembly: GCF_003073215.2. Taxonomy (NCBI): domain Eukaryota; kingdom Viridiplantae; phylum Streptophyta; class Magnoliopsida; order Poales; family Poaceae; genus Triticum; species Triticum urartu. Next base: position 315,578,576 of record NC_053023.1, read on the forward strand.
TCTGCTCCTGTGGTGATAATTACTGGCCTGACATATCAGGTGAAATCCATCCAATATATTTTTTATATTATATATTGATTTCTTTAAAAGAGCAATTACTCTGGTTTGCAAGTTCTTTAATGCAGGACAAGTTGTCTGCTGCAAAAGCGATTGTTATATTACTGAGCTATTGAATGACTCATACTGATTTACATCACGGTCAAATATGGAGAATCTCAAGACAACTCCTTGAGTCGCCTTAAGACTCGGGGGCTACAATGGCATGACTCGGCAAAATTGGCCAGTATTAATAATCTAGAACTCCGGGTCATTGAAGGGAAAAAACAAACCCGGCCCTGGAGACTACTCCTATATTGATAAGAATTTAAAGGCCGTCAGAAAATTTCCGGTTCAAAATGAAGAATACCGGTTTAAAATCCGGCTCAAGGTAAACCTGTCTCCCACAAATCTTTGAAGCTCTCAATATCCGGTTTGAAATTCCGGTTTAAAAAGAATTCATCTCTCGCAAGTTCAAGTTTTCAGAAAAATAATACAGGGACCAAAGAGAGTTTGTTGCACAACACAACTCAAACATAGACACCCGGCGAGCACAGCTCAGAAATATATCACTTGGGGGCTTCCGGCTTATTGAGCTAAAGCTATGATTACCCTTTGATCCGGCTCATAGCCACAGTTACAGGTCATTTGGGGGCTTCGTGTTCAAACATAGGTCGTATTCGAACCAAAGAGAACATAGCTGCCGGTACCCTCTTGATCAGCGCAATGCCAAACCCACTAGGGGGCTTCTTGATCGTATTCGAATCATAGCTTAACCCCTTTTGGGTCCGACTTGGATTGTATTCGAATCAGGGTCGTTAAAAACCTCTCAAGGTCATTTGGGGGCTTCCTGTTCAAACATAGGTCGTATTCGAACCAAAGAGAATACAGCTGCCGGTACCCTCTTGATCGGCACACTGCCAAAGCCACTGGGGGCTACATGATCGTATTCGAATCCTAGCTTAACCCCTTTGGAACGGTTTACTGATTGTATTTGAATCAGAAGCCTTGATTTTTTCTTTCTATTTGGCTTAAGTTTTTTGAAAACAATCTTTGATTTTGTCTTGAGACTTTTTTGTTGAGATCTAAGTATAAGTGTGGTTTAAATTTAACCCGGATTGGTTTTGGACGATAAGTCGCCAACATATGACAAACATCATACATTTGGAAGTGAGTGGCTTGTAAGGATTGGGTTATCACCCTTACTGCACAGGTATCCTAAACCGGCAGTACGATTCAATATCACAGGAACCGGTTTTCCAAATCGGATTATATTATTCAAATCTTTAATAGCCAACATGGCTGGATTTTTATTATGGTTATCAATAGCCAATATTATGATGGAGGTCTTCAAAGTCGCTTTAGCGCAATGGTTATTATTTTATTAATGGGCATGATTTATTTTTACAATGGAGGGAATAGTCCCGAGTCGCTGCAGGCTTACGACCCGGCACTTGGGGGCTACATTATTCAAGTTGAGATCACATCAAATATGCAAGTCCCATGTCACTACCAGCATGCACTATGGCACTTGGGGGCTAATGCAAAGTCATTTTTATTGGCCTTATTGAAGACCCGACTCATCACATTATAATGAGCCGGCCCTTGGGGGCTAACAATTGCTCCTGTCAACAATTCAAGGTACACAAGTTTTATTCCATTATATTAAAGGATCCACTGCTCAGTTGGTAAAGCACAAAGCTCTTAACCTTGTGGACATGGGTTCAAGCCCCATGATGGGGGTTACACCATATTAGGTTCTTTTCAAAGAAGTATATATAAAGTCCCGGCTCAATATTATCTTACTGAGCCGGCCCTTGGGGGCTACACGTTGTCGTTCAAGTCTATATGATCATATTTATAAAGTTCCTGCTCATTATTGCATAATGACCCAGCCCTTGGGGGCTACACTGGTTGAAGTTTTTATGAGTATAAGGCAATTACAAGTCCCAGGTTGCTGCAAGCATGACAACCCGTCACTTGGGGGCTACATATATGGAGTATTCAGTCTTTACTAGTGACTAAGATGAACAACATGGATTTCTTCAAAGTGGCAGTATTTATATTGAAGTAAGTCTTAAGTCATCACTTTGTTTCTGCTCAAGACTTGGGGGCTACAGGTAATATGGATATAAGGGAGAAATATCTTCCAATTTTTAGTTTTAAGCAAACCGGATTGACCCGGCGTCACCAACAATCATGACTCGGTGTCACCAATAACTATGACCCGGCATCATTTGTTTATAACCCGACAATTTTGGCAATCATAAATCGGCAAGATCTACATCTTTAAGCCGGCTGAATATCAGTTGAATATTTCAAGACCAATATTTTTGTCAAGTCAGAGCATTGAAGGCCGACTCAAATGGATAATTTCTTATAATATTTCTTTACAAGAGCCAATGTCAGCAAATGGATTATGAAGCTGGCCTATTGACCCGGATTTTCCAGGAGAAAATGTCAAAGACTTAAGGATGATCAGGTGCCGGCTTACAAGAATATTTAACCAGGATCACAACCTGTCAAATTTGCTCTTGTGTTTATATTGCAAATCAGTTTAACATGGATAAATACAAATTAAACTGGGTGCTAATGTCGGGGATATAACCCGTGGTATGACCCGGCCGGATATATGACCCGGCCGGACTTGGTGTTTCATTGGTATCCCGCCAGAGGATTGGCGACTCACGTGTCTGACAGTTCACTGGTGTGACGACTCACGAGCCTGAAGACTCATTGGTGACCCGGCGGGTGTTTCAGATGGATGACAAGGCCCAAGGCCCAGAAGACCGACTCATGTTATGGTGGGCCGGCTTAAGAGGAAAGGCATAAGGAATATTCTCTTACAAAGGAAGCAAGACTAGGACTCCACTTGTAATAGACTAATCCTAATCCTAATAGGACTAGTCATGTAACCCACCCCTTCAACATATATAAGGAGGGGCAGGGCACCCCAAGAGGGACAAGAAACAATCTCTAGGGCTAAACACAAAGGGGGAGCCGGCTTATGCGGCGACTCTCTCATGAGCATAATGAGATCTAGCCATAAACAGCATGTAGGGCTATTACCAGATGATGTTTCCCGGGGCCCTAAGCTGTCTAAATCCTTGTCTTATGCGTTGATCCGCCTTGCGTCTCTCGTCCCGCTCAACCCCTATCAAGCTACTACAAAGATGCGTTGGCCTCACGACTAAGTCCTCACACTAGGACATCTGCCGTGACAATTCCACGACACATTTCATTCCAGTTGTCGGTGTTCATCCTTTTTCATTGTATATCCATGTTAGTTTTATTTTGCTTTCTTCTTGTGTGTTTGAAAAACTTCGAAAATCCAAAAATATTTCTTATTTATTTTTGGGTTTTTTCTCATATCGTAATTCGTAGTATTAAAAAGAAAACCCAAAAAGATTCTCGTTCTTCTTTTACTTGTTGGGAGCTTTCTCGTGTAAATAGTTTTTCTCGTTCTTGTTTTTCTTTCCTTCTTTTAATTTGCTTTATTCAAGAAAAACAAAAACTCCAAAAATATTCAATGTGTTTCTCTGAATATATTTTCTTTACTTTGGGTTGTCGTGAGGAGAAGACCACAATGAACATGTTGAGTGGCTCTCATATGCATTATTGTTGATCTAACAGAGAGCCCAAATTACCTTGTCTTCTCCTCTGAATAAAAATGTTTGTAGATTCCAGCTTAGTCCACGACACACTTGCACTATTATTTTTCTCATATCATTCGGTCGTGCAAGTGAAAGGCAATAATGATGATGATTCGATGAAGTGATTGAGGTGAAGAAAAGCTGGTATGAACTCCTCTTGTTTTTGTTTTTGTAAATATGTTTAGCTCATCGCTCTTGATTCAGTATTATTATGAGTAAACATGTTTGTGATGACAATTAGAGATTATAGTTACTCATGCCATGCTTAATTAACTAGGAGTGGATAATGATTTATTTTGAGTGTCAACATGCATTAAAATGGTTATGATGTAGTATGATAGTATGGTATCTCCCTCTGAATGATTCTAATGGCTTGACTTGGCAAATGTTCACGCACGTAGTTGATTCAAAACCAACATAACCTCCACGATATTTATGTTCATAGTGTTTGATATCCTACTCATGTTTGTATTCAATGTTAATTATTCTCAATGCGTGTTTATGACCGTTTTCGCTCTCTAGTTGGCCGCTTCTCAATCTATTTGCTAGCTTTCGCATGTACTAAGCGGGAATACTTCTTGTGCATCCAAATCCTTAAACCCAAAGTTGTTCCAGACAAGTCCACTATATCTACCTATATGCGGTATTCCCCTATTGTTCCAAGTAAATTTGCATGTGCCACCTCTACATATTCAAATGAACATATGTTTTGTGTGCCCATACCGCTCATGGAGCGACAAGGGACGGCCAGTATCTTCCATGCTAACCGGGTTATTCTCGTGATGAGTGTTTATTCACTTGTCCTTGCACGAGAGGGGCAGGTAATCGTGATGTCCAGTCCCATGATTAAAATTGAAAAAATTAATAAAACAAACTCCCCCGAAAACTTTTTGGTATGGAGGGCACCCGAGGATTCGACTAGATATAGCTCATGTTTGTTGGTGGAGAGGGAGTAAACTTTACTTTTTCCGCTTGGGAACCGCTGCTAATTTGTTTAGCATGGAAGATATTGAAAACTCTCGGTCGTGACGTTGACAGGAAAGGCATACCCCCCAAATTATATTTGTCTTGGTTTTAAGCTTCGAGCTCTGGCACCTCTGCAAATCCCTACTTCCCTCTATGAAGGGCCTATCCATTTACTTTTATGTTATTTTAGTTTATTGTTGAGTCATCACCCTCTCATTTAAGCGGCAGTTGGGGAGCACTATTGTCATTCTTATGCATTGGGTATAGTTAATGTTGAGCGTGACATGACTGGATCTTTTTTAACATGTGTTTAGTCGCTGCTTGAACTTCATAGGTGCTCTGCATTTATGTTTTGCAGTCCCGAAAAGGGCTAGCGAGATACCATGCTATCATATTATATCATGACTGTTTTGACAAATTGTTGGCATCCAAGATATCATATTATTGCTCACTAGGTGGTTATGTCATTGGTATGAGTAAATGTGAGACCTAAAGGTTATCATGAATATGAATAGTTTATAATCATTGATGAAAACTTGAGCATTAGTTAAGCATATATGCAATATCAAGAACAAAAAGAGTTTGTAAAAGTTTTTGTTTATCACTTTCAGTTTGTCAACTGAATTGCTTGAGGACAAGCAATGTGTTAAGCTTGGGGTAGTTGATACGTCCCAAACGTATCTACTTCTCCAAACACTTTTGCTCTTGTTTTGGACTCTAATTTGCATGATTTGAATGGAACTAACCCGGACTGACACTGTTTTCAGGAGAATTGTCGTGGTGTTGTTTTTGTGCAGAAATAGAAGTTCTCGGATTGAGCTGAAGATTTATGGAGAATTATTTCAGAATATATAAAAAATATTGGCAGAAAAATTACCAAAGGAGGGCCACCAGGGCGCCACAAGCCCAGGGGGAGCGCCCTGTAGGGTTGTGGGCCCCTGGCAACCCCCACAACCCTAACTCCAACTCCATAAGTACCTATTCACCAAGAAACAAAATCAGAGAGAAGGAATCATTGCATTTTACGATACAGAGCCGATACCACCTCATGTTCTTCATCGGGAGGGCTGATCTGGAGTCCGTTCTAGGCTCCAGAGAGGAGGATTCGACACCTTCGTCATCATCAACCTTCCTACATCACTAATTTCATGATGCTCACCATCGGGAGTGAGTAATTCCTTCATAGGCTTGCTAGACAGTGATGGGTTGGATGAGATTTATCATGTAATCAAGTTAGTTTTGTTAGGGCTTGATCCCTAGTATCCACTATGTTCTGAGACTGATGTTGCTATGACTTTGCTATAGTAGGGCCCGAGTGCCATGATTTCATATCTGAACCCTTTATGTTTTCATGAATATATTTGTGTTCTTGATCCTAGCTTGCAAGTTATATGCACCTATTATGTGTTATGATCCGCATACCCCAAGGTGACAATACTAGGGATTCTTTTTGGTGATTAATGTAGTTTGAGGAGTTCATGTATTCACCATCTGCTAATACTTTGTTCTGGTTATGTATTAAAAGGAGGCCTTAATTCCCTTAGTTTCCTTATGGACCCTGCTGCCACGGGTGGGTAGGACAAAAGATGTCATGCAAGTTCTTATCGCAAGCATGTGTGACTATATACGGAATACATGCCTACATTACATTGATGAATTGGAGCTACTTCTGTGTCACCCTAGGTTGTAACTGTTACATGACGAATGTTATCCAACATAATTATCCATCACCGATCCAATGCCTACGAGTTTTTCACATATTTCTTTTCCTAAGTTACTATTGTTGTTGCTATTGTCACAATTGCTACAAAACTACTGCTACTATTGTTACCTTTACTATTGCTACTATTACCATTGCTATCAAACTACCATATTATTGTGCTACTGATCACTCTCCTGCAGATATTTAGTCTCCACGTGTGGTTGAATTGACAACTCAACTGCTAATACTTGCAAATATTCTTTGGTTCCCCTTGTGTCGAATTAATAGATTTGGGTTGAATATTCTACCCTCAAAAACTGTTGCGATCCCCTATACTTGTGGGTTATTAGAGGGTGGCTGCCCAAACCCCCCCCCCCATGTTATGTCAACGTATCTATAATTTGATTGTTTCGTGCTATTATATTATCAATCTTGTATGCCTTATATGCCATTTTAACCTATTAACTCAGTGCCCAGTGCCAATTCCTGTTTTTTGCCTATTTCTTTGTTTCGTAGAAAAAGCATACCAAACAAAGTCCAAACACGGTGAAACTTTACAGTGATTTTTGATGGACTTGAAGACACGCTAGAAGATTTGGGGGAGGGCCAGAAGATATGCAAGTGGGCCACAAGCTCACATGGCGTGCATTAGGGGCGCGCCACCTAAGCTTGTGGGCCCCATGGCGGTCCATCTGACCTAATTCCAGCACTATAAATTCACTCAATTGCAGAAACCCCTAGAGAGAGACCCAAAACAATTTTATCATTGTCGCAAGCCTGTATTATTCTGTGATCCCATCTACAGGCCTCCGCTGGTACTCTGCCGGAGGGGGAATCGATCATGGAGGCCATCTTCATCGATCTTGTTGCTTCCATGATGATGTGTCAGTAGTTCCCACAGGACCATAGCAGTAGCTAGATATCTCTCTCTCTCTCTCTCTAATCTTCAATACAGTGATCACTTTGAAGATCTATTTGATGTAATCTTTGCGGTGTGTTTACTGACATCCGATGAATTGTGGGTTTATGATTAGATTATTCATTGAAAGTAGTTGAATCATTTCTGAGATTTATTATGTGTGATTTTATAGCTTTATATTTCTCTCCGATATATCCTTCTTCTTTGGCCAATTCAGTGGGAAAGGTGCTTGGTAGTAGGTTCAATCCTACGGTGTCCTTACTCTGTGATAGGAGGAGTTGCAAGACACGTATTTGTATTGTTGTTACTAAGGTTAAAACGGTCAGGTTCAATCATATTAATTGATTTTACTTTGTCTACATTTTGTCATCATGCTCCAAGCATTACTCTGTTTGGTATGAACTTAATAACTCAAGATGCATGTTGGATAGCGGTCGAGGGGTGGAGTAATAGTAGTATATTTAGTAAGATTAACGGTCTACTTGCCTCAGACGTAATACCTATATATTGATCATGCCATGAATATCATCATAACTATGTGCTATTCTATCAATTGCCCAACAGTAATTTGTCTACCCACCGTTACTATGCTCATGAGAGAGATGCCTCTAGTGAACGCTATGGCCCTCGGGTTCATTCACTTTATATTTACTAAAACCTAAAAATACTTGCTGCAATTTATTATCTTTTATTTTCCTTTTTATATTATCTATCTACCACTATCAGATTTCATCCTTGAAATTAATGAGTACAAGGGGATTGACAACCCTCTTGCCCGTGTTGGATGCAAGTATTTGCTTTTTGTGTGTGCGGGTACCGTTTATCTTGTTTTCTTGGTGTCTCCTACTGGTTCGATAAACATTGGTTCTTAACTGAGGGGAATACTATCTGGTGCTATACTATATCACCCTTCCTCTTCGGGGAAATCCCAACGCCTATCACAAGTAGCACCCCTCAGCAGCATCAACCTACAAAAGGGGGAGCTTGCCCACAAGGTGCGCCCCTCCCTCCTATGGCGCCCCTCCTTGGGGGGCAACCCCAAAGGGGGTCCCCTCCACTCAACACTTGGCACACATGGGTGGGGGATCCCCCCATAGGGGCCCCCACCCCAACATTTTCCACCAAAGGGGGCGCCCCACCCAACATGAACCCACAAAAAGGGGAATGATGTCCCCATGTCGTTGTTGGGGGATGCAGTAATTTCAAAAAATTCCTACGCACACGCAAGATCCATCTAGGTGATGCATAGCAATGAGAGGGGAGAGTGTTTTCCATGTACCCTCGTAGACCGTAAGCGGAAGCGTTATGACAACGTGGTTGATGTAGTTGTACGTCTTCATGATCCGACCGATCCTAGCACTGAAGGTACGGCACCTCCGCGATCTACACATGTTCAGCTCGATGACGTCCCATGAACTCTAGATCCAGCTGAGTGTCGAGGGAGAGCTTCGTCGGCACGATGGCGTGATGATGGTGATGATGAAGTTACCGGTGCAGGGCTTCGCCTAAGCACTACAATGATATGACCGAGGTGGAAATCTATGGAGGGGGGCACCGCACATGGCTAAACAATCAACTTGTCTGTCCTAGGGTACCCCCTTCCCCATGTATATAAAGGAGGGAGGGGGAGGCCGGCCGGCCCTCTCTAGGCGCACCAAGGGGGGAGGAGTCCTCCTCCTAGTAGGAGTAGGACTCCCCCCCTTTCCTAGTCCCATTAGGAATAGAAGGAAGAGGGAGAAGGAGAAAGGAAAGGGCCCCCCCCCCACCCAATTCGGATTGGGCTTGGGGGAGCCCCCTCCTAGGCTGCCTTCTCTTCTCTCCCACTAAGGCCCATTAAGGCCCATTTACTCCCCGGGGAGTTCCGGTAACCCACTAACCCCCTGGTACTCCGATAAATGCCTGAACTCACCCGGAACCATTCCGATGTCCAGACATAGCCTTCCAATATATAGATCTTTATGTATCGACCATTCCGAGACTCCTCATCATGTCAGTGATCATATCCGGGACTCCGAACTACCTTCGGTACATCAAAAAACATAAACTCATAATACCGATCGTCACCGAACGTTAAGCGTGCGGACCCTACAGGTTCGAGAACTATGTAGACATGACCGAGACTCATCTCCGGTCAATAACCAATAGCGGAACCTGGATGCTCATATTGGTTCCTACATATTCTACGAAGATCTTTATTGGTCAAACCGCATAACAACATACATTGTTCCCTTTGTCATCGGTATGTTACTTGCCCGAGATTCGATCATCGAGATTTAATCTTGTTACCGGAAAGTCTCTTTACTCATTCCGTAATGCAACATCCCGTAACTAACTCATTACTCACATTGCTTGCAAGGCTTATAGCGATGTGCATTACCGAGAGGGCCCAGAGATACCTCTCCGATACACGGAGTGACAAATCCTAATCTCGATCTATGCCAACTCAACAAACACCATCGAAGACACCTGTAGAGCATCTTTATAGTCACCTAGTTACGTTGTGCTGTTTGATAGCACACTAAGTGTTCCTCCGGTATTCGGGAGTTGCATAATCTCATAGTCATAGGAACATGTATGTTATGGAGAAAGCAATAGCAGTAAACTTAAATGATCAAAGTGCTAAGCTAACGGATGGGTCAAGTCAATTACATCATGAAATGAAAACTCTTTTGTCCATGGCTAGGAGACTTAACCATCTTTGATTAACGAGCTAGTCAAGTAGAGGCATACTAGTGACACTCTATTTGTCTATATATTCACACATGTACTAAGTTTCCGGTTAATACAATTCTAGCATGAATAATAAACATTTATCATGATATAAGGAAATATAAATAACAACTTTATTATTGTCTCTAGGGCATATTTCCTTCAGTCTCCCACTTGCACTAGAGTCAATAATCTAGATTACATTGTAATGATTCTAACACCCATGGAGTCTTGGTGCTGATCATGTTTTGCTCGTGAGAGAGGCTTAGTCAACGGGTCTGCAACATTCAGATCCATGTGTATCTTGCAAATCTCTATGTCTCCCTCCTTGACTTGATCGCGGATGGAATTGAAGTGTCTCTTGATGTTCTTGGTTCTCTTGTGAAATCTGGATTTCTTTGCCAAGGCAATTGCACCAGTATTGTCACAAAAGATTTTCATTGGACCCGATGCACTAGGTATGACACCTAGATCGGATATGAACTCCTTCATCCAGACTCCTTCATTTGTTGCTTCCGAAGCAGCTATGTACTCCGCTTCACATGTAGATCCCTCCACGACGCTTTGCTTGGAACTGCACCAACTAATAGCTCCACCATTCAATATAAATATGTATCCAGTTTGTGACTTAGAGTCATCCGGATCAATGTCAAAGCTTGCATCGACGTAACCGTTTACGACGAGCTCTTTGTCACCTCCATAAAAGAGAAACATATCCTTAGTCCTTTTTAGGTATTTCAGGATGTTCTAGACCGCTGTCCAGTGATCCACTCCTGGATTACTTTGGTACCTCCCTGCTAAACTAATAGCAAGGCACACATCAGGTCTGGTACACAGCATTGCATACATGATAGAACCTATGGCTGAAGCATAGGGAATGACTTTCATTTTCTCTCTATCGTCTACAGTTGTCGGGCATTGAGTCTGACTCAATTTCACACCTTGTAAGACAGGCAAGAACCCTTTCTTTGTTTGACCCATTTTGAACTTCTTCAAAACCATTTTGAACTTCTTCAAAACTTTATCAAGGTATGTGCTTTGTGAAAGTCCAATTAAGCGTCTCGATCTATCTCTATAGATCTTGATGCCCAATATATAAGCAGCTTCACCGAGGTCTTTCATTGAAAAATTATTATTCAAGTATCCTTTTATGCTATTCAGAAATTCATTATCATTTCCGATCAGCAATATGTCATCACATATAATATCAGAAATGCTACAGAGCTCCCACTCACTTTCTTGTAAATATAGGCTTCTCCCAAAGTCTGTATAAAACTATATGCTTTGATCACACTATCAAAGCGTATATTCCAATTCCGAGAGGCTTGCACCAGTCCATAAATGGATCGTTGGAGCTTGCACACTTTGTTAGCACCTTTTGGATCGACAAAACCTTCTGGTTGCATCATATACAACTCTTCTTTAAGATATCCATTAAGGAATACAGTTTTGACATCCATTTGCCAAATTTCATAATCATAAAATGCGGCAATTGCTAAGATGATTTGGACGGACTTAAGCCTCGCTACAGGTGAGAAGGTCTCATCATAGTCAACTCCTTGAACTTGTCGAAAACTTTTTGAAACAAGTCAAGCTTTGTAGACAGTAATATTACCGTCAGCATCAGTCTTCTTCTTGAGGATCCATTTATTCTCTAAGGCTTGCCGATCATCGGGAAAGTCAACCAAAGTCAACACTTTGTTCTCATACATGGATCCCATCTCAGATTTCATGGCCTCAAGCCATTTTGCGGAATCTGGGATCATCATCGCTTCCTCCTAGTTCGTAGGTTCGTCATGGTCAAGTAACATGACCTCCAGAACAGGATTACCGTACCACTCTGGTGCGGATCTTACTCTGGTTGACCTACGAGGTTCGGTAGTAACTTGATCAGAGTTTCATGATCATCATCATTAGCTTCCTCACTTATGGTGTAGGAATCAGAACTGATTTCTGTGATGAACTACTTTCCAATAAGGGAGCAGGTACAATTACCTCAT